>NW_013665723.1:684001-689486 GCF_000517525.1 Limulus polyphemus | reverse complement strand
GGAGCACCGTGTCACACTGCTAGAAACACCCAAAAGTGGCGGGAAGAAAATGGTATCCAGAAGTTGCCCTGGCCGAGTTAATCTCCTGACATGAACCCCATCGAAAACCTCTGGGCCATACTCGACCGCCAAGTCAAGAAACAACCAAAAAAACCAAAAAAAACTTCGAAGAGTGATCTACTCCAAGTTTTGAAGAAAGAGTAGGCGAAAATCCCACAATCTAAAATTGACGAGATGATTCTCACAATGCCTCAACGGATCAACGAACTCCTCGAAGCGAAAGGAAGATCTACCAGATATTAATTAAATTATAAATATATCAATTCATGTGAATATGTCTGAAAATTTTCATTTTTTCTGAAAAGGTGGTATCTATTTACTTGTGACCACGCTGTGTATGTATTCTCGCTATCATGAGTTACTGAAACAAATTCTAACAAACTTCTCTCCATTTTTTAACTTTTCACCAAATAGTAATGAGCACTAATTTAGTTAGCTTACTCGATGGGCAGAGCTTACCTCATAAATTTTAACAACAAAACTTTGATAATTCTCCATTAAGATTTGTGTGCGAGTTTCTCACTTAAGTTGCAGTGAAATGAAATAATGACTCTATGGCAATTATTGCAGCAACCTAATACTTTGAATTATGATGAACAGCAGCTAACTACAGTTGAAACAAGTTAAACTAGTTATACAAAAATGTAAACTTTTGGAAGGTCGTACTTGTACTGATCCAATAATTAACGGTATTTAGTATTATAAATCACACAGTCATCATGTTATAAAGTTTTCTATGAGTGATAGGCCTCATTTTTGTCCTAGAATGTTGATCGTGCCATGTTACAAAATGGTGGTAACCACGAACCAACTGCAAGTAGTGAATTAGCTAATAATCGTTTAACAAAGAAGAATTTATAATAGACTATTTAAAATTTGCTGCTTACTTAAATGATTCTTTGTCTCCTATATTCATTATTATCAATGGAAGATGTAAAAGTTAGTATGATACAAGCAAGTTTTGAGAGTTGAATAACTTGGTTTTATAAGGTACTCGAGGATTTTTGTATACTGTTAAACTTTGCTAATCAATGTTGCTGGCCTGCCACTAGAATTTAATCAATCAGTCTCTATCACTATGATTGCTTCCACTTTCATCTTCATTCTCTGTGACTTTTTTTGCTTGTCTGTTTTTTCTTAAAAATATAGTTTGTCTGCAGCTTTGTTTACATTACTTTGACTTAAACTTTGCATAACTTTAAAAAAAAAAAAAAAAAAACAAGGTAGTAAACTTAGAACCGGGTAACAGTCATGATGGGTGGTTTCCAGGTACCCAGTGAAAACACTAATATTCAACTTAGCTATTTAATGTTGTTATTTGTGTGTACTGTTTATTGGACAATCTTGTTATTAATTTAATTTTTCTTTCTTTCTTCTGTACTCTGCTGTATTGTCTGTTCTGTCCTGCTACCAAACTCTAGTTAATCACTAATACGCGTCATGATCATTTATCTTGGATGTTAAGCTATTTAAAAATTACACTTTTAGAGCCATCTAAATGGCATTCATTGGCCACTAAACATTGTTAGGGAGGATTATATGAAGTTCTGTGTATACTGGTGTCATACTTTTCAAGGGAAAAGGAACTGGTGATAGTAAATGAAGCAACTAATTTTTAATTGTATGGTAATTTGTATTATTTCTTTAGTGCTAATTTCATTAATAGTATTGCTTATAATGCTTAGTATACAGAATAAATTGTTATTAATATTAATTTTGCATTGTTGGCTTAGTATTTGAACTTGGAACTAACTTTTACCTCTTTAGTTGGCCAAACATTGAGACAGCTGAAAGTATTTGTAACAGTGAGGGTACTCAACTGATGAGTTAAAGCATTCTAATCACAATAAGTAAGAATAGTATATTAAATTAGTTATATTCAATACTGGATTAGTTTTTAGTTCTAATCTATGTAGATAATATGATCAGAAGTTAATGACAATAGACCTGATTATGAAATGTTTGATTCCAGTCAAGATGTTAAGTTGAGCATTTGAATAATAATATACTTTGGCTATAAATACTGTATCATATGGACTGGCTATGACATTTTAGTTATCAGGCCGTTCTATGAATCTGAAGTCCATGGTTTGTCCTGTTGAAGCAATGTCATGCTTGCACTTTACAGCTATGGGAGTATTATAAGAGTGATTTCAATTGGCTGACTACTTTCATTCTAGTTTGAGTTCAAAATTGGGGAATGGTAGTTCCGAAAGCTATTGGGTATCTATTTCGAATACCTAAAACAAAAAAAAAAACTGTACCATACATTAAAATTGGGCAGAATTACCTCTAAAATATTGAAAGACTTTGTCGAGTTTGAACTCGTGCTGTCAATGAAACGTGACTCAAAACTTCCAAATGTTCTTTGCATATTTTCATACCACATATGTCACTTGCCAATTTTACTCTACTCTCTCACCTTTCATGTAACTTATTGTGTATGTGTCACTGGACCTTACATAAGTTTTGCTTTTCTGCTGTAAGTTAGATTTTTCTTTCTTGACATTAATGCTGTAATGACTTTGTATGTTGTGTGCCTTTGTTGTAGGCCTTACTTATGCAACTTACCCGTAGCGTGTAGGTTGAAATTGTTAATTGTTTCTCAGTATTGATAGTTTCATGTATTTCTACCATTGTATATTGATATTACTAATAGGTATGCAGTTTGAGTGGAAACTTCATTTGCATACCATTCACAATTTGTCTTTGTTTGATGATAGTCATTTTTTGTTCTGGCTTCATCTCGTATAGTGTCTGCAAATACAATTTTGTCTGATAAAGTGCTAGCTCTAATCCTGAATGCTTCTGCTAGTCTCAATTTCCTTTACTTTCTGGATGTTCTTTATTTTCAATATTCAATCTGTTTCACTTATGCATGGGTGCTTGTGTCATGCGAGATGATTATCGTACTTCAATTTTCATTTCTTCCGCCATTTCATGATTTTAGGGTTTGGGAAAATGTTGGAAACTAATTCTACTTTCATACACTTCATTTTCTCTCTTCTCATATTCCTCTAACCCATCATCTGTTTTTTGCCCGGCTTGCTTAGGTTGGACGTGTTTTGAGATGTTGTTCCTTTTGCACCATTACTGGTTACTTTCATTTTCCTGATTTTTTTTTTTATTATAATAATAATAATAATAATGCTCAGGATCACATCTACTTTTGAATCCTTGAGATTCCATTTTTCCATTTTCCATTTTTTCTAGGAGTGAATGCTTTGAGCCTGTTTTGAAAATAAATATTATGCCTGTCCTCTTCATTTTCTTTTTTAGGTATTGACTAGGATCAGTTGGTTCTGTTGACCTATTCTTCTTTCCAAGCATTGCCTGCTCCACTCCTGTTTTTCTATCTCAGAGAGGTCTTATTCTGTTATTTTTGCTACATACTCTGCAATGATGTTTGTCATCTCCGGTTTCATGGCTGGCTGTTTTTGTGGTCTTTTTGTTAATTAAGCTGGTTTCTTGTAGTTGCAAACATTTCTCTTTAATAGTATATCTGTATTGTTTGTCTCATTCGGAGATAATTCCTGTGAAATTGGGTTTTGTCTTTTCTCCAATTTGTTTACAGCTTGTCTTATTTTTATTTTCCCGCATACTTCTTTCATGATTGGGACTTGACTGCTTCTCTTGCAGGCTACAAAGGTGCACTCCTAGCAATTTTCTTTTGCCACAGAATTCATGCCCCTTTTTGTATTTCAGGTTCTTTTAGAGACATGGACCCTCTGTGGGAGTTAAGCCTAGTCTTCAGTTGCTCTTGGTAGGAACAGCATAAGTAACCCGTTGTGTAGCTTTGTGCTTAACCCGATGATCACCGGCTACTAACTTTCTGAGTAGCCAGTGTGAGTGTTGCCATATTTCATTCCAACAATACATCTAGTTGATGAAACTCCATAGGAACTTTCATATATGCATGTAGTTCAAGATGCATAAAGCCTGTTACTTTTGATAAATTTGTTATTTTGCATTATGATCTTTAATATCTTGGAATATTACATTAGGAAATGGTATTTATAAGAATTACGATATTTATATTTGTTCCAGATTTGAACTTGTTACTTTTTATGTTTTAGTACATTATTTTAAAATCCCCCAAAATTTTTATCATCCATAAAATGCAAATTTTACCTATTTTTAATTTTTTTAATAATCAGATACTCCCCTTATGGTTTCAAGCAATATACAAGACCCGAAAATAATATTTGTAAGTAAACCTAAACAATAAATGAGTATTTTTAACTAGGATTTCATGTTTATATATGTACATAAAAAAAAAAGAAAATAAATAAATAAAAAAAACAATTACTTTTGTTTCATAAATGTATTTTTATTTCTAGTTTATGTTTGTGTTTCATTGCAGCCATACTTTTGTTTATTGTGCTGAATAAATTGTGAGGTTAGCAGTGTGAACTTTGTACATTTGCCATAAACTATCATGGCTGTTGGTGGTCACTCTCGTTCAATCCAGCGCAGGTGCATTTCGACATTACTATAGATATGATGATAAGAAACCTTTTTGGTACTTGAATATCATTTCTTTGAACTTTCAAACAAGTTTATTTCAATATATGTCCGTGTATGTTGTTTCATTATACAGACAAAACTAATTGCCACTACTAGTGAATGTATGTAATAGTTTGCAGTATAGGTGGTTTGAATACCACAGTTTGACCCTAGTTACTTGATACATTCTATTAGAAGAGATTACCAAATGATAGAGACACCATAAATTACAAAGAGAATTACTTTACAGCACTTAAAAGATTAGTCCTGGTCACATTTCTCTCATTATGGGAAAAATGTATGTTGGAAATCGAAACTTAAGCTCTTAAGTGTGTTGAGAATGTCATAGCTTCCCCTGTTTTATTGAGACAAGTGTATTTAGTCTGTTTCACAACCAACATATGGGTTTACTGTTGTCACTTGTACACTGAGTTTTAAACCATTTGCAAAATATCAGAATAAACTTTATATATACCAGTTAGACTGTTTTAATTCTAAAGCAACAACAACAGAAGTGTGGGTCTTACTACAAAGTAAAGATTGTAAGAAGGAAAAATATAAAATTCTTATGTAGTATTGGTACTAGTAGTATTACGTACAAATCACACAAGTTTATCATTCTAAATACTGAATCATATTATTATTATTATGAACTAAATATAAAATTATGCTAAATTATTGAACTTAAAACTACTAATTTAAATACAAAAGATTATAAAAAGTCATAAACTCTTTCAGTTCAAAGTGCTGAGCTCAATTCATGTAAAGACCTTGCACTCGCCACTCGATAGCTCTTAACCCTAACAATTGTGGATCAACTTCTTTCCTAAAAATATATCTATTTTTAAGTATTTTTCAATATAATGATTAATATAAATAGATATATGATGCAGCATGACTTAAGCTACTATAGAAAAAT
>NW_013665723.1:669781-683681 GCF_000517525.1 Limulus polyphemus | reverse complement strand
TTTTTTTTAATTTTTTTAAAAAAAAAAATTGTCTTCTTAGAGAGTGCTTATTTATAGTCTCAACATATTTTAGGATTTTTTTCTTTAAATTTCTCTTTAAACTTCATTAAGTAATACAATTTTGTACAAATAATTGAACGTTATGCCACTACTTACAAAAATAAAATCTGAAATCCAATAAAAGATAAGTTCTCTATAATTTTTTCAATTCACAAATGTGATTTTGCCCTCACAATAAGACAAAATGGCCACAGCAGGCAATGAATTAACTATAAACAAATAGTAAAAACACTCAATTCTCTTCTTTGAAAATGCATTTTGTAACTAGCTTCAGTGTGGAGATGTTCAGACATGTTTGCCATTGATATTTTTCCTCTTTTTTTTTTAGGAAGGCTCTGTGCATGTGTGTGTGTAGATAGATAAAACTCCCTACCTGAGACATGGCTACAATAAAAGAGATGGTCACCACTGTTTTCTATCTCTTTCCCTTTCTTTTTCTTTTTTTTTGTTGTTGTAAGAATGGAATGATTCTTGTTTCATAGATCTTGTTCCATTCACATTAATGAATGGTTCTGTGTTTAGCTGATCTGTCTTGCTTTGCCCCCATTGGCTTAATGGTACATCTGAGGGCTTATACCACTAATAAATGAAACTGGTTTTAACACCAGTGGTGGATGGAATGCAGAAGGCTCATTGTGTAGTTTTGGGCTTAACAACAAACAAACTCCAAAACTGTCTGGTTTCTTATGATGTTTTCAACCACATTAGATGTGTATTTTAGGTTACATCTCATATTTCCACTTGACAATGTCTTTGGTCTGGCTTTTACATTCTTTAGATGACATTGTACAAATGGTTGTGAGGATGTATCTGCATAAGTTATTTAATGTTTCCTTCATGACATCACTATATTTTTGGTTTCAGAATTCCATTTAACACCTGGGGTTCTGAAGCCTTGATGAAATCCATTTCTAGTGCATTTTTGTATTGTATGCCCAGCTCCCATAGTTCCCCATTTTCAGGGTGTCTGGAATTATAAGTAATTTTGACTTCCAAACAAACAGTACATGACAGGAATGATATAATATTTAAATACAGTCTCTTATGTATTGAGATTTTGTATTTATATTGATCTGCCCAGTTAGGAATCTTGTATGTTATTTAACCTCTGCATTTGTACTAGGCAATCTCAGTATTGTTGTATATTTCAACATCTCTGTTCCCACATATTGGAATATTTGTGATGTTTTTGAATCCATATATCATTCACTGTATGATGAATAGTAAGTCTGCTATTTTTCAGCTCATTAGTGTGCTATAGTACATTGTCATTGTATTAGTTTAAAGCTTCTATGTAGGAAAAATGTTCATTAAACATCATTTAAAATAATTAACAGACATAATGTTACAAAATAAGCTACTTAGTATGTTAATGTTTTTTCAGTTTACTAACCTTGACCACATTTCTCTAATGTTTGGTACAAATATACTCTTAATCTGAAATATTTCACTTCAAAGTGAACAAATTTGTTGTTGTGACATACAAAGTTGATGTACATATGAAAAGCTTTTAAAATATCATTAAGTGTAAAATCTTTAGGAGAAAGGAAAGAGTTGGGAGTTAGAACTGTGTAAGAACTATTAAGGTAGGGTATATAGATCTATTTAGTTCTATACAATATCTTTTTGTAAATGTGGAGGTTGGGAGTTTAATTAGTAGAACTATTTTTAGGAGAAAGGAAAGAGTTGGGAGTTAGAACTATGTAAGAACTATTAAGGTAGGGTATATAGATCTATTTAGTTCTATGCAATATCTTTTTGTAAAGGTGGAGGTTGGGAGTTTAATTAGTAGAACTATTTTTATTTCAATCCATTTCTACTTTAAGAAATTTAATGGTAACTATAGACTGTGAAAGGCAGTAGAAGCTGAGACGTGGGTGTAAGCACTTGGCTTTGTAACCTTATTTGATTGATTTGTTTTATGATTTTCCATGAAGGCTGACTAGATTGACATTGGCATTTGGATTTTGTCTGATAGATGAGATATCCCAATGCATTTGGGTGCTATTACCACAGACGTTATCTGTTATGACAATAAATTAAACTGGTACTGATAACAGTATTGTGATATATATGTGCGTGCACACACATGTACGTACGCACGCACACAGAGACTGTAATTAGATATTCTTAGGATAAGTTCAGCCTTTCTGAATTGCTGTTTATAATTCATGTAGTTTAGAATCTAAATCAGTATATAAAGTTAATCAATACTCTTTTATTTTGTTAATGATTCTAAATTTTTAAAACTGACTGTTTTTTTTTCATGTATTTTACATAATTAATAAAGATGCCCTGACTGTTTATTGACAAATTTTCAACACTCAAGTTTAATATCTTTGCTGAAAAGATTTATCTAATGTCTGTTTAAAGATGTTACATGCAATTGTTTTGTAGTCATAAAAAAATTTAACCTTTGCTGATGCCATTACTTCTTTCTTTTTTTGTTTAGTTGTAAATGTGACTAAAGGTGAATTTATGAAATGTAATCACTAAACTTGCTTTCAGATGATAGTATTTCAAGTCATTCACACTGTGTTTACACACTGTGGTTATTTTTTATGTATTATTGGTTTACTTTAGTGAATTTTTATTTAAAAAAACACAAGCTAGAAAATAAAATCAAACTGATTTCTTGACTTCTTTTTTTAAATGTTTTTCTCTTGTGTGTATGTTTGTACAACAATTAACAACAGGAAGTTGTTTAATTTAGCATCAAAATACTGATGGAATAAAAAAAAAAACAAAAAAAAATTCTGTTAGAAAAAAAAATTTAAACATAGTTCAAAAATGAATTTGTTTGTGAACTTGAATAATTAATTAAAACAGGGTAACTGAAATTAACTGTAAATAAATTTCTAAATTATGTATTAGTGTTGTACCATGTTAACTTTTAAACTAACATGCACTTCATGTAGTGTGAAAATATTTGTTCTTCATGTGTGGAGCAAGAAGGAAGCTTATGTGGGTGAGAATTGATGAAAATATGAACTTGTTCATTAAAAGAACATATGATTGTCTTTTTCATATCTTATACTGCATCACATGCAGTATCTACACTAAATTATATTACATAATAAGCCTATGAAAATTCAATTACCACAACTAGCCAATACTAGATCAGTTCTAGGTATGTGAAGGTACATAATCATAACTTCTGCTGATATACATCAGCATTCTACCGTACATGTCAGTTTCTAAGTAAATGAAACTACTGTTTCAGACAAATATGAAATTCATACAGACAAAAGCATGTGTTGCTGCTTGGGGCAATAGGTTATAATTAGGACTGTGATTCAAAGTAAAGTTAATTATAAATTATCTCTGTATGAGTTCATATTAACCACAAAACTTTCAACAAATAAAGTGTGTGCAAACAAAAGTTTTCAAATATAAAAATTCTCAACCTTTGTAACAGAAATAGTAATGACAATATGTCCACCAGAGTTAGCACAAGCTGTTAATTTGAAACATTTTAATGTTGCATTATCCAATAATGTTGAAAAGATATATACAAGTACATAAATGTAAAAAATCTCATTGTGGAAAAAAAGTTTTTCTGAACATACTTACATTTGTATTTGAAATTTACAACCAATAAATATTATAATTCAAGTATTAGAATTTTGCATGAGAAGGGCTTTATATTGGATATAACATATTGGTAGCCAGGAATATTTTTTCAAATGTTTGATTGGCTTTCTATTTAATAAACTATAATTTACACAGCCAAAGAAGAAATAATTTGAAGTAGCTTTTTTAATAATAATTCTTGGTTTTAATGTTGTTTGAATTCTTAAAAATGTTATGTTACAGCTAACTTGTATGTATTACATATGTACATTATGCATGAAATACACAAAAAAAAAACACAAAACAATCAAATTACACTAAATGAAACAATATATTTGTCTTCCTTTTACAGGTCATTTACTAGTTATATAAATTTAGGAGACAGGAAGGTGGGAGCTTTCGCCCCTGCTAAGGCACCAGACTCTTGTTTTTCAAACCTTCTTTTACCAGACACTCCATTTCAGAGTCTTCTGAAACATGACAAAAATGACAGTCCAGTATCCATGAAACAGAGACGTCAACAGAATTCAAGATTTCCTGAAAGCAAGGAAAATGGAGACAGTAATGCCAATAAAGATGAAGTAGCCACAAATAAAAGTTCCACAAACTGTGGTACAGATAAATCTTTAGACATGAATCAAAATACAGTTGATTTGGCTGCTCAAAAGTCTATTTGGACAGAAGCCTCTGTATGTGATGATTTTGTTTTAGTTGAGTTGGTAAGTACTATACTACAGATTATTGTAAAATAAACACCACTTAACTTTAAACATTGAAAATAAAATAATGAGATCAACATAAGGCACTCACTATTGGTTATTTCAAGGATTTACATTTTTTCTATTTAAAAGAATATTTATTGTTTTGGAAAGCAAGAATTACCACTAATACTTGCATCTAAAATCTGTTAGTGTTAATGTTAGAATACCAGCCTGTTTTTTCTCACAAATTAAAGTTTATTGATCATCTTAATTTTGACTAATCTCTAACAAGCATATATATATTAGTGATTGTGTAATTAAGAATAAGGCTGGATGACTTTTAGATGCTCTAAAGTGAATTCTATGTTTCTTTTTTACATATATCGTGATGAAAAGAAACTAATATTTGTAACTCTGTGTTCATCAAATTGTTCAAGAAGATACTAAAAGCTTTTATTAGAGAAACAAAACTTTTTACATAAAAGAACAAACCTGTTCTATATCTCATAAGCATGATTTCTTAATGTATGCGGATGTCACAAAATTAAAACATAAATTTAAAGAACTAGTATATGATAAAATTTCAGTTTTTGACAATAGACTAAATAACTTTTAAAACAATTTCTTCCTCCCTTGCAGCCTGTAGAAGTCACTTTCTTGAAAAACAATGTGTGGCAATAAAAAAGTTTTCGTATTGGCCAGAATACTAGACAACCTACAATCTTAGCCATTAACAATCCTTAGAAAGATGCATAACTAGTAATAACATAAAGATAATTTCCTTAATTGCAGTGGGTTTACTGAGAGGAATTCAGAAATGCAGCATTCAAAAAATTGAATAGCTTTTAGAAAAATCCCCAAATTACTGGTAGTGCACAGCACACAGTATTTTTAAAGTTGATGGTGTACTTGTGCTACCATGCATTCTTGGTGTTACATTCCTGGTTTCGGCAAGTATTGCTGTAATGGTGCTTTATGTTATCCTTTAATTTTAAATTTTTTTGGGGAGTGTTGAAAGAAACTATAAACATAATTCAGTTTCTTTAAACACAGTAAAACAATATCTAGAACTACTCAAATTCTATGGGTAGAGTATGAACAGCTGACAGTGAAACCAATTATCATAACTGTGAAACACGCTTCTGGTGTATTTTGAGTAAAATTGAGAATAATCAATAGTAGATATTTTTTTATGTGGTTTGTGAAATTTTAAAGGACCATAATTTTAACTTATCTAGGTTATGTTAGGACTAAATGGTTAACATTGATTAATCAAAAATACTATATTATTATTATAGTGGAAGCCTCTTTCATTTAAAAAAATACTGAAAATTTTGTTATAGTGTTACACAACTGACTTTTAAAAGTTAAATAGTATCATACCATCATTGTAAAAGTGAAACATTACTGCAGCCAGTATGGAAAAGTTGAATTGTTGTTACTTGTTAACATAATAATACTATAATATATGAATATACTTTCTAGTTTTATTCATGATCTAATGGTCTTAAAAGATTAATTATATAACTATAGTTATAACTATCAAACATTTTATTTCACAAAATAGATGATGCTATTGTAATTTTTATGTTTGACTCTAGGCTACTTGAAGAACATAAAAAAAAAATACTAGGTTTTTACTTTGGTTAAGTACTTGTTTGCCTAGTAAATAATATTAGTTATGATTATTCATTTTCTTTGGTTGGTTACAAAGCATTTGAGTAAATGTGTAGGATAGGTATGAAATCTAAGGCCCCCAACATTACAAACATGTAGAACAATACTGATTTTTTTGGTATAACACAAGTATGGAAGAGTTTGCACAGTATTCTTGCAACATGTGACTTATAAGTATATAAGTGTTTTAATCTTTCTAACTGATAAACAATGCAGTTGCATGATGTATATGATTCATTTTCATGTACAAAGTTTTGGATTAAAAAGTAAATTAATTTAAATTACTGTGGCTAAAAAGTTTCCTTTGGATTTCCATTCTCTCTGCTTCTTTCTTTTTTTTCACTTTTTTTTTTATTTTGGCCACTTAATAAAATTTTTTAATACAAAAAAATCTTGGTCAATTTTATATGTTCATTTTAACTATATTTCAACAGTCTTACCTCATAATTGATATTTTGCTGTTTTCTGACATTTATACTAACTGTGTAATTCATGACTGAAAAATAAAACGTTTGTTCAGCTGCAAAGGGTTTTACTTGTAAATAAAACAACCCACCTTTTCTGCCCATTCTAGAAAATAACTGTCACCCACTTGAAAATATGTTATTTTTTGGTTTCCAAGCATTTCCTTTAGTTTTTATACAGACCACGATTGAAACCTTGTTATAATGCTACATCAAATAGTTTGATAATTTATTAATGAAATGCAAATCATAAAAGATATAAAGAAAATTTAAATATCAATGGATAGAGCAAAACTTAGACTAAGTATACATGTATATATTATTATTTTTTTTGGTGAGAGGGGGGACTATTTTTTGTTTTGAGTTGGATTTATTTCTTTATGTAGACATCAAAATAGTGTGTGTGTTTTGTAGAAAAATAGGTATTTAAATTATTGCATAACTGACCTTTGAAGTGGTTACTTTAGACAGTTGTTTACATTTTTGTTTTTTTTATATTCAACTTAATATTTGTTAATGGAATCCATTATGAAATATTTGACATTGGTCGAATAATGAACTGTTACGTAACAGGCTTTTCAACCTCACTTCTAGTTTATGACATTCATTATAAATTTGGATGTTTGCTTTACGTGTACTTCATTCATGCAAGTCAGTGGTTTGGCGAGTACCTCTCTTATTGATGTTTTTAGAAACTTTTGTATTAAATATTATAAGCTAACCAGACATTTTCTTGACATGTATACAGAATTACAAAAACATGGTATTGAAACAAATATGGGATCTTAAGAAAAGAGGTAATGTCATTTCATTTCTGGATACAAACTAGTATTCTGTAAAATGATAGGAATATTTTTGTGTTTCATGTTTATGGGGAGGAAAAATTAATAATTCTTTGTAGGTTTACTTCTACTCAGAGGTATGAAAGCAAGAAAATAGACAGACAGCTAGAAACTATTTAACAGGTGAAACTCAGTTCTAATTTGTTCATGGCAAAATAGTAAAACGACAAATTCACTATTCAAAAACAAAAGTAAAGAAAATCAGACAGTTTAGACAAGATATATTGAAATAAGCTGTAGATGAGAAGCAATCAAAAAAAAATATATATCGTACTATCATATACAGTGAAATATCAGTTTTCTTAATTTTTACTTTTCATTAGTGTGTCTTGATTGTAGGTTAAATGATGAGACATTCAAGAATTAATTTGACATAATGAGACATTCTTCAATTCTTTCAGAAACCTCCCTTTGCTGAGAATGATGGTAATGGAGACCTTGGAGCATTTTTTCGAGAGTGTAGAACAGCTCCACCACTTGCATCATTTAATCATCAACCTACACTGGAAGAGCAGATGAGTGAAATCAGTCATCAGCTTGCTGCCTTGGAAACAAGTCTACATGATTTTGATGATTTTGTAAATTCAATTTGCCATACAGATTCTCCAACTTCATGAAGATCTAGTACAAGTAACATTCAGGAAGCTGAGATTTTGTGTAGTTGAAGTGTGTACAATGTTTTAGGGCTTTTACATGTAAAGCTATTCTATATCATATATTCTTGTCATGTGTGAGTTGTACTTGCAAGAGTGGTTAGTTTTCAAGTTAGAACAGGATGGTAAGTAGTGATCTTAGTTCAGTATTGGTATTGAAAAGAAATTTATCAGGCTGTTTTAGTAGAAAAGAACAGCGAGTGAATGAAGAATTACCCAACAACTGTACATTTATCTCCAGTTCTTAAAATAATTTTTCTCTATTACAAAAACACAGAATTCAGCAAGCTTTAGAGCAGCTATTTCTTACATTTTTTTAAAGTAAAATTCATGAATATATTATTGAACTCTTGCTTTTGAAGCTTTATTCATCTGTACTTAAGTCTTATGCATGTTTCTTATAGCAGTTTTTGTTGTTGTTTTTTAAAACAAATAGTTGCTTTTACTCAATGTTTGTAGTGTGATATACTGAATAATAATACTTTTTTGTGTTATGGGAGGAAATGTGGCATTGTGTAATGTATAGTGCTAAGTTTTTGTAGGCAAAATTTATTGATATGCGAGATTTTTGTGGATTAAGTAATGGCTGGGTTTGTATAATGGTATAGATATCAAGAAAGATGTGCGGCAAGTTAAATGACACAAGAACCTCACTTTCCTTGTATACCTGTCTGTACCTTGAACTACTAGTCCATTAGCAATTCTTTAAAAAATAAAAAATACATTCGAAAACAGGTATATGTATTTCAAAACATCAACATTCATGATTAGATTATTTTTTAATCATTTTTATTTTTTGTGTCAATTGTAGTATCAGTTTTTTGATTCCATTCCTGTTGGAATAATAAATGTGAGTTGTGGAATTCAAGATTTGTAAAGTACAGATAATACATTTATAATATGGATAACATAATGAAGTTTAAATAGATTACATATAGTAATATTTCCTATATTTATATTTTAAAAAATAAAATGTTAGTTTATTGGAATTTTGTGTAGTTTTGTGTTTTTTTTTTTAGGTTCCATCCTATGGATTTATGGTATAAAATATGCTGTTTTATGTATCTTGTAATCTTTTTTGAAATATGAAACACTTTTGTTCTGCAGTAAAAAAATTGCAGGCATCTTTATATATTTCACAGTTTAAAATTAGACATAAAAAAAAAAGAAACTTGTATATTGAATTTTTATCTACCATTTTTCTACCATTTTAATTTATAATTTTTAGTTCCAAATAATTTTTCTGAAAATATTGAAATATATGTGAAATGTTTATCACTTTAGAATGAGTATTTTAAAAATATTAGCCTATTCTTAAGTTTATTGCTATTTTTATGTATTTAACAAAACTGTTTTTGTGGTATAAATTTAAGACTTGTCAAACATTTTCCATTTTTGATAGAACTTTTCTGGTATACACTTTAAATATAAAAAGATAAATTAGCTGTTACTTTGTTGTAAAGATAAACAATAAATTTCTTGACTATTGACCTCTTCATAATGTTATCATTAAATACATGTATCTTAAAGCTAAGTTACTATGAGATCCAGAATTGGGTACATGTAGTTTTAACTCAAAGGCCATGGATTTTCAGCAATTGGGGATTTTGGTAGCTAGTTGAATAAAACATTTCTCAGTTCATTAGCTGAGAATAAGCAGTTGAAACTTAACTGGTATTTTAAGTGCTCAGTGTTTTGAACTATATTTAGGAATTTCATTAAAACCGTGTTAAAACTACTAAAAATAAAGTTAAAAATGTACAGAAACTTTAAAATCTTGTATTTCAAAACAGCTACAAACAAAATATATCTGCTTTTAAATTTTTCTGAGTGGAAATACAATATACTCTTGTTTAAGAACACTAAAGCTGGCCAGATCTTTGAAACATTTTTGCAGTTCAAGAACCAGTAATTCTCTCTGATTTAATTGGGTTGTGATATTGAAGATTGTTAGAATAATGGCCTAAAAAGTAAAATATTCAAATTTCCATTTTTTTGTTGTTGTTACAGATGTGACAATGCAGTGAAAATTATTTTGGTTATAAATAGAATATATTACCAAAATGCAGTTAGGTTGCTTGAAGACTACTTCAGCATTTCTGACAAGATTTTGTTTTGTCTGTAGAAGACCACAAAATCCAGTATTTGTCCAATCATTTTATATAATCTTCAAAGAGACAAGATTTGGTAATTAACAACACTTATTTTCAGTGTTTTTGTAAGCATTGTTGTATAATATTGTTTCATTTTTTAAGTAAACTATTATATACTATAGTTTTTTTTTTTATAAAGTATGCATTTAAAAAAAAATAGTTATTTTAGATTTTAATTAACTTTTCAATTAACTTACAAAAGTTTTGGTTATTAGTAATGTTTGTTTTCTATCAAAATTTTACCTTTCATGTAAACAAAGTTTTTAGTATGTTTCAGATTTTCCTGGAGAATTTCCAGAAAAGTTATATTTAAAAATATAAAAAAACGTAACTGTAAATGTGTAGTTTTTCTTCAAATCACAACCTGTGTATATTTTGAAGTTAATTCGTAAAATAAATCACTGTTTGTATAGCGTTATGTTTAAATATATGCTGTTATTTGATTTAAGACATAGTATTTCTTGCATTATAATAACTGATGTTTCTATATTTAATCTCTGAAAATTTAAAAGATGACCTTGTCTTGTCGAAATTGTTTATTAGTAAACGTAAGTAATAATGATAATGTTTCTATGTTTGTTTATTCCTTCTGTGAAAGTATCAGTACCTGTTGATATGGTTAGCATCAGAAATGTTTAAATTTTTTCAGTATTGTACTAAATACAGTATGAAAATGAATAGATGTGGGAAATGGTATGTATGAGCTCCGTTGAGAAGACTTGTGAATTGTATGTATTATCTGGTCAGACACTTGAAATAAATTCAAATCTCAAGGTGTGTTTCTAGAGCTTTTTATTTAATAAATTTTTCTGCAACTGAGCATAAAAAGGTTTGATTGTTTCTACATTGTGCATTACACCGACGATTTTTGAACTATATGAATTTTGACCCTATGAGATGTGAAAAACTTATCCTTCTAAAAGGAACCATAAGAAAGTTAACCAGAGATAAAAAAAAAAAAATTATTTATAGATGTAACTTGAGATCAGTTTGGAGACGTTTTTGTTTCTAGTTTCACTGAATTCGTGGGTTGAATACTGTTTATTTTACTAAAATAGCATACTTATATAGGGTAAACTAAATTCATTATAAGACATGAGATTTACCTCATCTTTTGACAATGATTTAACTTTATCGAAATCTTTGGGAGCATTCTTAAAAAATAAGGGTTAGGGTAAATAGAGTTTTAGGATATTAGCCAGAACCAGTGCCGTACCGATGTTTGATGGCGCCCTGTGCGACATATAAATTCCGCGCCCCCAAACTCAACCCTGCACTTTGTTAGTCAATTGGGCAATCGGCGACCCCCTGTGCGTTGGCGTCCTGTGCGAACGCACAGCTTGTACTATCCACGATACGGCCCTGATCAGGACTGCAGTAAACTGTTATCTTACTCCTACCACTTTATGTTTGTATTTGGTGTGTGGGTTTGACCATCTTTCGTACATGATTAAATGCAAGCTTTGAGAATATCCTGTAATGAGATGTATTATTAGCCGAACTATAAAGGAACAGCTTGACAAAAATAAAATCTGTGACCCGAGCGCTTTATCATGCTGACTAGTACTGCTTGAAGTAACCAATCGGTGTTAGCGAAACTTGTGGTATTTATTTTTTTCGTTACCGGTCGCCAGTAAAATTCGACAATTAAACGAGGTTTCTACTTTGTAAAAGGGATGGCATCAACATCTTGGTGATGCGTTTAAAATTTGTTACGATTTTGATGAATGTAAAAAAAAAGTTAAGACATGAATTTTGTTGTGAGTTCAAAATTGTAAAAAAATAAATAAATGCTACAAAGAAAGTAAAATGCAGCGGCATCACTAATCAACGTTTAATATAAGCATATGAGAAGTATGAACGAATGTATATATCTAAGAAATACATTTTCCATTGCAAGTAAGCACTCTACATATTAAAACATGTTAACTAATTAAAGCACAGATAATTAATTCGATTACCTTACTTTCTTCGTATTTGTATTTTTAAAAGTTTACTTATAATTGTTTGCATAATATATTTGAATTTTTTTTTTTATGAACCAATAATTATAGTGAGAGATAGTAGAAATATTAGGGTGGTTTCATTTCATTTCTACTTTAGGAATTATAAGAACTTTTAAGGGTAACTGCATTCCCATACTGGCTGCAGACAGTGAAAGGCAGTAAGAGTTGATACGTTGTGGGTGTAAACACTTAACTCCATACCCTTAAATGATTTTCCGTGATTACTGGCTAGTTTAACATCAGCGTTTGGATTTTGTCTGGTAGGTGGGATATCCCCAAGGTACTTTGGAGCTATGACCACAAACAATATATGTTATGACTTTAAAGTGACACTAGGATTTACAATGGATTTTGCACACAAAAAAAATTCTTAATGCTTATTTTATTTTATTGCTTTATAGTGCTGGTTTTAATCGCCTATTAACAATTAATGTAAATAATAGTATTGAAGCTATTTATTTCATTATATATATATATATATTTGTGTATTTATAAACAACAACTTTGCTTCTTCTACTTACATACATTATATTATGTGACCACAGCCTATACATTCTGTAGACGGGGAGATAAAAGTTTACTTCTCGCTTAATGGCGGGAAAGGCTTATGACTTTATATGTGAGTTTGTTTTAATATCGCGCCGAGCTATTGGAGGGCTATTGCGCTAGTCATCCGTAATTTAGTAGTGACATAAGTTAGTTGCGCCTTCTGGTGACTCTTTGTTGACCTATAACATCATGGCTGTCTGTCATGGCGGCCTAGCAACGCATCCCTAATTTTGGAACTATGACTCCTTCATCTTTGATGACATCTACCCCCTTCACAGCTCCGTCTTCATGTGTCATTGGGTGACGTCGCTTCCGCCTTTGAAGTGCTAGACTTACTACTGATCTCTATCTGGAAAAGTGAAACATATCATGTCTATACGAGTTGCTTCCATGACAACTTCCACTGAGCTGTTGCATACGTCAAACAACTGAAGAATGAAATGGGTATTCACGCTACTTCATACAAAGACATCCTGGTCAAGTTGCCAGATGTAAAAGATATGGATCTCTGAGCAATCACATGATTAAAACGAGCACTGGAAAACAATCGTCTTCTTACAGTAGAGTACAGGAGGAATTGTGTGCTTTGAACATAATAGCCTTACAACGGAACTTATTGCAATGGAAATTATGCTGCATGGCTATTGTCAAGATGCAAAGTCGTCAAATATAGCATGACCATATATGGCAACATGGACTTTAACAAGGCGGTGAGGCTTGAAAAGTGCTTTAATATAATCTAACCAACTGACAGTTGTATATTTTATTTCTTTTTTTTTACATGCTCATAAACAACCCCATTCAGTTATTCAAAATATGTCTTTCACAACTAAACATGAAGAAGATACCCTCAAAATGTAACATTTTAGGTATATGGGAATTTTGTTTAATTTATCAGAGAATAACCAACGAAACAGTGCTTATAAATAGCAAGTGTGAGCACCACAAGCACTGATCACTGTCTAACATAGTCTCTGCATGTTTCTCATAAGCCTCTGTATATTGATTTGTGGCAGGTAGTTCTATTCATCCATAAGAGCATTTCCCAGAAAGCCTAAACAGCATGCAGGAGGGAGTTCCTGATTCATATTTGGGGAACGAGTAGGACACTCCACCGTGGCACAAAAGTCTGTAAAGGGGAAAAAAAAAAAAAAAAACCCTGGGCTAGTCCATTAAGCAGCAGCATATCCATTCTTGTAATCTGCAAATAGGTGAACTTGAC
>NW_013665723.1:666659-669737 GCF_000517525.1 Limulus polyphemus | reverse complement strand
ACTACCACCGTACGGACGACAAAACGTAACTACGTAAAGGGTAAAAAAACGAAAAAAAAAAACCCGTAAACGGGACTAGTCCATTAAGCAGCAGCATATCCATTCTTGTAATCTGCAAATAGGTGAACTTGACCCTTATCTTGTGCTTTTTGTCAAAAGAGTCGTGACGAGTGTGTATGGTCAAGAATCAGGCTTGTTTTGGGTTAGTCGCCCTTGTTCTGCCATTCCAGTCTCCTTACATTTTCACTGGATCTGTGCCATTTATAGAAACTGGACAAGACATTTTATGTCACACCTAAGATAGAAATAACATAACATTCAGACAGTCCTTCGTATTTAAATGCCGTTTTACAAGTGCTTGAGCAATATTTGTGAAGAAAGTGAGTATTGGAACACAAAAAGATAAAAGCAACGCAAAATAAACTACGCAGCATAGAGCGTCCAGTTCACTAATATTTCTTTACTGGAAGAATCTGTAATCAACATGAGTGATAATAAGCGATAAATGACCAGAAGTAAAAACTACTCACCAAGCTTTTAAGCCTACTGTGTTCGGTACCCTCATAGTTTTAAAAGTAATAATGAGAAATAGGAGTCCCAAGAGAATTTTGAGTAGTACATAAATAAATTCCCTCGCATGCATACCTTTATTGATGCGTGTCAAACTTACATTGTGAGCTCGTAACCAGTTTTTCTTCTGGTTATTGATATCATCCAAAAGCATTGTTCTTATTTACAACTATGGTTTGTAACATCTCTTTGCTCTACAATTTTTTAATGAAAAAAAAATGCGAATAGTACTTTTTATTCTTCGCTCTATTGATACTAGGGACTATAGATAATTAAATAAAATAGTAAAAAATTGGAGGTGAGAATGTTAAACTGATATGTTTTAATGTCTTACAGTGTGTCTCAAAATTAGCAGTATCAATTTTTAAAAAATCGGGTTGTGTAGATTTTTGCTTAGCAACAACCAAAATCTGCGTAAAAAATGGGTTCAAGTCAAGTATTTTAAATTGAAAAATTAAGTATCCTTTTAATAAAAGCTGTTTAAATGTCTTCAAGCTTTGTAACGTTCTTACATTTTATGTGACTGAACTTTATATTTTAATGAATTTTAATAGGTTCTTAATTGTCTGCTAAGTTGGTATTTCCTTTTTCAAATATAACGTAGTTAAATTTTGCAAAAAGAATTGAATTAATTCAGAATGTTGACTTTATTTCCACACGTTTTAATAATGTATACTGTTCTTATAAGTAAAGCTAGTGAGATACAGCTCTAGTAGCCGGCAATATTTTAAGTAAATTTGTTACTGAACACAATATGATAGTGCTCATATATCAGAATTTGTTTAGGTGGTTTCTCCTACTAGGAAAACAAACTAGAATTCAACCAAGTTAAAAAAAAAAGGACAAATGTTTTAGATATTTACTATGTCGCTGAATTTGTGTAGGTTTTAGCATTTTTATACACAGGGAAACCCAATCCTTTAACACGACTAAAATCATCATTCATACACTGTGATGTAAGTCGTACACCCAAACTAAGAAAAGAAAACATCTACAATTTCCGTTTAAGGTTTCTAAATACTAGAAAGGAAAACAGATTACTAAACTGAGAAGTGTTCTTTAAAATAGCTCCTGTAATCATCGATCATGGTTTAAGAATTGGACTGACACCTACAGTTTACAGAAGTGCAAGCTTCAAAGGATGAATGTGTCATTCCATTTATTATTCTAACCTGATTTCACTTCATTTATCTCAAATAAAATGGGAAAATAGAACAACTCGTAGTTATTCTTGGAATGTCAAACCGAATAATTCATCAATCCAAAGAGGCAAACTTCAAGTTAAATAACAAAGGAAAATGCAAGTGGATTGAATAAAATAATTTACATTAGTCCAGAATGAAGTGCAAACGAAATATATCTGTTAAATTAAATACAGACAGAATAACTATTTCTTAAATTGGAAATAACAATAAAATATCCACGTTCACAACTGCACTTGTGAGGCACCTGAAGTAAAATATCTAATGAAACGTGATTTTAAGCACTTTGGTTAAACCTAAAAATCTGCGCTGCTTCACTAGCTAAGGCATTTTACACCATTGTCAGATGAAACAATAATTCGAAAGCACAATAAAATGTACATATTAACATTAGAAAAATGAACTACTTAAACAATACAAGTCTTCCAAGAACGTTCTGGGACAACTTAGAGTGCCATTTGCACTTACAGAAAGCTGATGTGGGATTAAGATTTCTGAAGTGTTAATAACGAAGAATCACATTGTTGCTAACCCCATAAAATGCTTGGAATTATAGATATAAATCAAAATTTACCTAGATCGTAACCTTTCAGTTAGCATAATTTAAGTAATAAAACACGTATGTGATACACATACATACATTATTATTTCAATATATAGTAATAATAGAAAAATAATAACATGATACACATTTATAATTTTTCTCAACCATTTTCAGGTTTCACAGTACAAGTTCGAACATATCTATGTGTAAATGAGCCTGTAGTATGCAGCTGCTGACCCACATTTTCTACAATCTGATGTGACTGATGGCATTCATCTGAGAATCGTTTGACATACAACCTGATAGAGACCCAGGCATTATGGTGACACTCGATACAGCAGAATCATGTTAGACTATTCTTCAGCTAAATAATCTATCGTTGTTTAAATGATTTTGGAGCTGTTCAGCACATAGCTGATGCCAATTTAGATATAGAGCTTTTAGTTTAATACTTTTAAATCCTTTTGAGTTTTCAATGACGCAATGAAGTGCTTATGAAAAATTTTGACTTCAAACCTTAAACCGTTTCGACCAATTCATCCACATTTATATAACGACGTTTGTTATGGCTAGGTTTCTGTCTTAAGTGACATAACTCCATATTCCTGGAAAGAAAACATTTAACACTGTAACTATTGTTATTGAGGAATGATTTTGGTAAATGTTGTTTAAATGTATCGTTCGTTATTGTTGTAATGAATTTATTATTATATATTTATTTTAATATCAACGTTAGTTTAGATTAGATTTATATTTAGAAAC
>NW_013665723.1:656658-666427 GCF_000517525.1 Limulus polyphemus | reverse complement strand
TATGTACGTAAATGCATAAATTTGTATTGTTACGTAATCTGAATTTTCTAGAAAGCCTCCACATGCTTATAAATATAACCTACGCGACGCGCCAAAAGGGATTATCTATTATTAGTTTGCTATAGTCAGTGTGCTATAAACTTTGGAAACTATAACTGTGATTAGTATAACGCTTATCAATGGGCAAACTTCAGATATTTGACCAGGAGCATTTACAAAGTTTGAACATTACAAATCATTTAACTTCAGTGGATTCTCATTGGACATTAGTACTTTTACTAAAACATTATATAAATTCATCGTGAAAACTCAGCGTGTGTGGCTGGTGAATAACGAAGGACAAAGCTAGCTAGCTTCTTGTTAAGTGAAGTATACCTACGTCAACTCGTAATCAATTCGCTCATCGTGAACCCTCGATAACATACTGAAGAAGTTCCAGACTAGAAAGAAGACTTTATATTGCTTCTGCGCTAGCCATCTCCCTAATTTAGCAGTGTCAGACTAGAGGGAAGGCAGCTAGTCATCACCACCCACCGCCAACTCTTGGGCTACTCTTTTACCAATGAATATTGGGATTGACCGTCACGTTATAACAACCCCACGGCTGAAAGGGCGAGCATGTTTGGTGGGACGGGGATTCGAACCCGCCACCAGCAAATTTCGAGTCGAGCTCCCTAACCACCTGGCCAAACAGTTTTGGATAAACAATGTATGAAATGACTCAAAAAAATGTTTCGTTCTTTATTAAGTTTTTAAAGAAACTGTTAAGGATTTGGTTTACTTTTTTCGAAAACTATTAAGAAAAGGTAAGTAAAGCCTTTTATCCTTGTATCTCTCTCCACATAATGTACCTTTTCGTTTCACGATCTTTTTACTTTATTTCTGTTTTGTGTTTTAACCCTGCACGAATAAACTACTGTCTCGAACAATTCATCTGCAGTGTGTGGGCAAACTCTTATATATATAGATATATATGTATATATGCATATGCATATTCATAGCAAAAGCGTAGCATTTATCCAGTAATAAAAGTTTTCAATAAACAAATATTTTATTTTGAATTACACAACCATAGTGATTTTTTAAAAAATGTGACTGATGTGTTTTAGGTAAATTAAATTACATATGCATTTTCTCACTGTTCATTTTAAAAGAGAAGATGGGGTTTTACATTTATGTGAAAAAATAGGAATATATTTATCACTATAGAACATGATTTTTTTAACTATAGAACATATAGCACCTAAAATTTATTCAAATCTTTAGATATCATGCTTTTATTTTTACTTTTTTTATACATGATAGTGGCAAGAAAAGAAATGTAAACATACGTAAGATCAGAAATGACTCAAAACATTTATATGCAGTGTCCTAATTAGAAGGTAAAGGACTTCGATGTGATCTTCCAGGGTTCTTGGATAAGGATTTTCTGAATCTGACATGCTTGGAAAAAATAACAGTAAATTAATTTCCGGCTTTTGGATTGAAACAACAACAAAACTAAAAGGTTTCAAGATGTCATTACTCGTTAGCACGATAGAGCAACATAAGTTCAGAATAAGCAAGAAGACTTACTTACGCTCCTGTTTCGTGTCAAATCTATTGGTTTAATGCGAAGGGAAAACCTTTTGAAGAGTAAACAGATTGTGAAGTGTAGATGTAACCAAATCAATTCTTAAAAGGTGACAAACAAGAAGTTCCGGGTTTTTCGAGGCTTCTGAATTGCGGATTAGAGACCTCACACGATTTTAATGCTTATAATTTTGCACAATTCTTAAAGACAAACATTGTTATTTTGAAGTTCTCTATTATTCACTGACATTGTTTTGTAAATCAGAATATGAACTTATGAGAAGATAGAACACTTTTAAAAATGTTAAATAAAGGATATAATGATTTCCATACATTTAAAAAATTCATAAGATAATTATGAAGGAAAATAATTCCTACGCTTTCAACAAAATGTAATCTTACACTAATCTCATTCCAAAAATCGCTTGAGAATTAACCAAATACAATGGTAAACTCGTTAAGTTATTCTCCACTTATATCTCTTCCAAACATGAAATCAACACGAAAATCTTTTCTAATCACGTGATATACTGAACAAATATAAATAAATTAAATATCTAAGTATAGATAAGACATTTTGCGAAAATAACTTTTTATTTTAACCAACGTTTCGTCTTTGCTGCTTCTTCAAGTTGTATCCTACGTTAACTTAATTGAGTATGTAAATATTTGTGTAATTTTACACCTGTGCCAGCTATAATTTGACTTTAGATGGAAAGAAAACAAAATTATATGTTTTACACAAGATTCTCATGTTAGAAGATGCACATGATTGGAAGTATGAATAATTTACTTTTCTTTTGCTGATAAATGCAGAATCTATATATCACTTTGAAAAATCTAATCAAATTTAAATGCATTTTCAATTTATTTTACAAGACATTATTCTATTATATTAAGGTAGGAAAAAGAAATGAATTTCAAAAGTGATATGATATGTGTAATCATGTCAAGAAACTGGGATATTTAATATCAAACTGTTACTTTGATGTTACTTACCAGCCAATACAAAATAAAAGAAACAATTAAAATGATTTTTTTATAGGAATATCTATCCGATATAATTCACAGACAAGATAGTTTGAACCGGAATTATTTAACTTATATCACAGATTTGTAAGCACTACCAATCAACTAGACTTTAAGTATAAAATAAAATCAACCTTAATGGATAAGGTTTAGTTTTGTTAAGTTTCTAGAATGATACCTTCGAATTTTATATTTTTTTGTTCACTAAAGGAATTATAAATTGTGTTGTGATGTTTTTTTGTTTGTTGTTAAGCACAAAGCCGCATAATATGTAATCTGTTCTCTGCCCATGGCGGGTATCAAAATCCGATTTCTAGCATTAAAAACCACCAGACTTATTGCTGGGTTACTGGAGGGCATTATAAAAGTATGAAATATCTTCAACAGTAAGCCAAGACAATGTGACAGGAGATGATGCATTGTATGGATTATCATTTTCACTGGTACTATTGTATAGATTACCATTTTCACTGGCATTATTGTTTTTTTTTTAACTAGTTCCCTGTTGTTCTGGTTAGTAAGTTACAGTTGTAGTGGATGCATTTAACTTAAAAAACTTTAAGGGAAGGCTTAATAAATATTTAAATGATAAGGGCTGGATTTCAGTGTTATATTTTAAAGTTTAGTTTAATGGATGAAATGGCCTAAATAGATCAACAGGTGACATTTATCCTTAAATTATATATGTATGTATTGGTATGTGGTTTCTTTGGCCGTGAGATTTAAGCAAGGAGATACGAGACTTTCCAACTAATATGATCTACTACGAAATTTTTCATATATTTTATCTGATCTGGTTTAAAATAATTATGTTTCACAATGCTTCTTATATTAAATAGCGATGGAACTCTTTTTCGATTCGAATTAATACGAAGATCGCTGAGCAATAATTTGCTATTGCTTGGTATATCAAGTGCGATTGGTGCAATCGCAAAAAAAGTCAAAGTGTTGAAAGGTTAGCACATACACGTTGTCTCTGTACGGAATTGAAATCTACAGGGTACCAGTTTTATTATATTAAGAACAAAACAAAGTTCTCTTATTTTTATGATAAAAATCAGGGAAGTTAAAGCTATGCTATATACATATGAAATTACTTCTTTCTCCCTGCTGTTGTTGTTTTATCATGTTTACCGATTTCAAGCCAGTAATTAGGTAGGAGCCATAGAATAACTGGAGGTTCGTCAAAAAATGTTTTGCTGAGCAAAATCTGAGTTCTCTTAACCTGGACTGAGTTTGAAGCACAAAAAGAGATTCATTCAAATTTTTTAAGATGACTATATCTTAACACCTCTGCTAATGGTTGTTTGTACATATCTCAAAGTAGCTTTTCATTAGTAATCTTGTGTTGAAATCTTGCCTCATATTGATAAAACATATATAGGAAAAACAAAAATGCCATTCTTCTCACGATGCGAGTACCATCCATGACACTGAAACCTATTCTCACTACAAAAACAAAAGAAAAAAAAGGTGCTTTATCCCTGGGGCATCATCTAATTTGCTTTGAATAGGTCACAGCAATCTTTCCCACGAGAAAGTAAACGTGGTATCCTTGTTCCTTTACTAAAGGTCGAGAGAAACTTAGTGGTTCCTTTGACCGACTATCTATATTAGGAGAACACACTCAATATATATATATATATATGAATTTTAAATAAGTTGTGCAGTAACTAAGGAGTGTAGGAAAGATATATACACTTAATTACATTATCAGAATAGGCATAGGCAATAATACTTAGAAAAAAAATGTAAGTACGATAAAATGAATAGAAAATTTTGTTAAATTACATTCAAATAACAACACGTCTCAACAAACTAAACAATTATCATATATTACTACAAGATGATACTGAACGGGGAAATATTTAGTTTGATCTGTAATATATATATATGTATATATATACATATACAAGGAAACAAATATATTTTGCTGAAGGAAGTGATTAATAAAAAGGAAACAATATGAAATAAATTTTAATATATTAAAAAACGCTTTATTTATTACTGTTAATTCAAAAGAAATAAACGAAACCACTTAGAAATGTCTTTGATCGTAAACAAAGACTTATAAGTTCCCACTTAGTGTTTGGTTGTGGTTAAACACTGTGTGATAAATGCAGATATCTGTTTCACATTTAGATAAAGAAAGTGTTATTTTGTACAAATTTTAAGCTATGCCTCATTTAAAATGATGTGTTAAATTTAATCCTGGTTTATCAAGAAGATGAAAGTCAGGATACTAAAGTGATATGGGAATATTTTAGAACAAAACAAGAAGTAAAGTGATTTGAGGTCATGTGAAGCAAATTTTTCTGGTTATGAAATGTCGCTAATATTATTTAAATATCGTATTTTTATGTATAATTTTATACAGTGCTGTAATTTTTATTTGTTCTTATTTGTAATTCTACCTAAATTGGTGTCTTGCTTACTGATGACACCTTTGCAGTATGCTTGTGATATTCTTTCTACCTAAATGGTGTCTGCTTACTGATGACACCTTTGCAGTATGCTTGTAATCTTCTTTCTATCTAAATGGTGTCTGCTTACTGATGACACCTTTGCAGTATGCTTGTGATCTTCTTTCTATCTAAATGGTGTCTGCTTACTGATGACACCTTTGCAGTATGCTTGTGATCTTCTTTCTATCTAAATGGTGTCTGCTTACTGATGACACCTTTGCAGTATGCTTGTGATCTTCTTCTGATTGTGTTCTTGAGGCGTTGTTGATACCTGAATTTTACTTTTCATATAACATTTCTTTCTCGCAATTTTACTTGAAATTCTTTTTTAAGACTTTTACGTTTGTTTCTCCGTATGATTCTGGGTACGTGGGTAGTTTAATTGTCTTGATCTTGGCTATTAAAACTAATACTCAACTATGTGTTAAAAGTGAAAGATTGGCAATGAACTTCCCGTTCTCACAAATTTCCAAAGCTTTGTGAGTCTCCAACTTCACTAGGATGAAACAATAGCAACGCTAATCTGTTCTACGTGTAGAAAATAGCAGCTTTATTATCCTAATTTCTATATTTTTAATCATTCTTCTTATAATCATGTCCAAGTTTCTAAGCTATAGAAGTGATTTTCATCGTGATGTTCTAATAAGTAGCGTTCTTTTGTTAACATTTAGTAATTATTACTCACAGTGTGAAATCTGTGAGTGTCAATATGTACGAAAACCTCAGATAACTTTAATGGAATGTTTCAGCAACGATGCATTTTTCATTAACACTAAAAACGACCTTCTACTTTCCCACCACCTCAACCAGCAGATAATTTTATCACAGTCTGGCCACTCCTAGGTATGACAACTAGATTCAAATCGAGAGCAATTAAGGATAGAATAAGCTTACTTCATAGCCACCCATATTCCGCCAATCCCAATGTCCCTAACATTGACTCTGGGGTCTCCAAACTTCTAACGTTAATATGTTCACTGTCAAAATAAAACACTTTTTTGACTTCACTTAATGACAAATGTCTATTTGATAGTCTTTTTCAAAAGCTTAAATTCTACCTAGACTTACACTATAAAAAATCCTTTCATTATAGCTTATTTATACATGTATTGTACTTTATTTTAACTTATCGTTATCCCCCACAAGCTATTTTTCTTTATTTCGAATTCGTTTTTTTTCTCTCCGTATATAATAAAAGCAATATGTGAACAGCTTGTTGTCTGAATCGGCCAGTCGTATTTTATACGTGTCACCAGCAGTTGGCATTTACTGTTGTCCTTAAGGCAGACGCATTCTCTTTTGATTTGTGTTGTTGACAGACCAATGTGTGTGAACAGGAGGGCAAAGAAACAGCTTTTGATAACGATGATCCCACTAAAGAACGGACCCCCCAGTGGCACAGTGGTATGTCTGCGGACTTACAACGCTAGAAACCGGGTTTCGATACCCGTGGTGGGCAGAGCACAGATAGCCCTTGTGTAGCTTTGTGCGTAATTAAAAACAAACAAACAAAACTAAAGAACGGCACCCTTTATAATGTCCTCTTTGTTGCTGTCAAGTTATAATATTAATTATATTACCACATCTCTATATTTATAAGGCCTAGAAGAGCTTCTTAAAACACATTCAGATAATGATCAGTCTATTTCGCACATGCGCTGTAAAAAAAGAATGTCTGTTTTCATTTCTAGTATTTTTTCAAGCGATTTAGTTACTGCACTAGTTAACTTCTTGTTTAAACAGCAAATGAAATATCTTTGTAACAGCAACATGAAACAGAACTGTTATTTTTGTTAAAAACAGATAAGCAGTCATCGTGTCCGCACATCATAAATATACATCTGTTACAAAGTTTTAGAATAAGTAAGAATGGCATTTTTTTTCTGCTTTAAGATGGACTTCGAAAACTATCCTGTTGTTTCGTATATGTTTTCTTTAATGTTATTTATTTGCTTTATTTTATCTGTTTTTATTTTTAGTAGTGGAAGAGTTCAATATCATATTTGAGGTGGTGATAAATAGTGCACATAATTGTTTGCGTGTGTTTATTTATCGATTTTCTAGCCTTTTACAATTTATGTTAAAATTTTCTGTAACAGTTAAGCGTTTTTATTAACTTTTTATCATTTGCTTATCATTACGAACAACAATATTGCATTCCTGGAGATATTCTGAATATTAAGATATAAATTAGGTAGAATTGTTGAAACAAGTAATTTGAACCTATAGCACACTCCGCATACTTAACCGTTAGACCATTCTTTCTTTACTCTATGCAAGTTTCATTGTGTTAAATTGTATGCGGAGCAGAAATTAATGCAACATTGGTTTTCTCAAATATAGAGAGGGATTTAGACAAGTAAACATATAATGCAGAAACATGTTATCCTTCAGTACTGAAGTTCGTATGACAAGGATTAACTTGTTTGTTATCCAGTGATTCAGCAGCAAAGTTGAGAGATTACAACGCTAAAACACGGGGCTCGATTTCCCGCAGTAGACAAAACGGTTGTTGTTGTTTTTAGTTATTAAGCACAAAGCTACACAAAGGGCTATCTGTGTTCTGTCCACCACGGGTATCGAAACCCGGTTTCTAATGGTCTAAGTCAGCAGATATACCGCTGTGCTACTGGGGGGCGGACAAAACGGAGAAAGCCGACAAGTTAACACGTGCATTTAAATTTCATAGCCTCGAAGTAACTTTGGAAAATTGTACTTTTTTCTGCTCATACAAATTAAAGTATATATATATGTATAGTACACATTTCTGATAACAACGAAGTATTGACCCAAGGCTTTGTTTTGAAATGTTCTGGTTATTTATGTTTATTTCGAGTTCACGTTTAATTTTGGATATTTTGTAAAACAGTGGACTTAGAAAACACGTGACTATCAAATCGAAATCGAATTAGACAATGACCAGAAAAACTGTAAGCGGAAGTACTGACCTAAGGCTTTGTTCTCATTTAAGGATCACAACAGACTCTAGGTTAGGCTATTTGGTTCACTATAAATACTACCCAGAAAATAATTGCTGTTTAAAATAATAGCAGGTTGAAATATATGTTGACAAGAAACAAAAATCGAGGTGATTTTTCCGTAAGATAATACATATGTAAAATCAAAGAATCTACGAAAATATAATAAAAATTAAGATAATGTAAGGCATTTCAAATTTTGACCTGATATTTTTTAATGTGAGGCTTAACACCATGTCAGGTTTTAGAAATAAATCGAATACGTATTCCTGTCCAGTTTATTTCCAAATTTATAATATAACTGTAGTGAATGACAGAATTGTTCGCCATTGAATAACTTTTTAGTGTTTTATAGCTTAAAATTGAATGATTACATATCTAAACACAAAATAGTTCTTCATCAGATAAATTATTTTTATGGCATATTTAACAGGGTTCGAATCTTCTGTTGTGGATAAAGTGTAGATATTCTATTGTGTATCTTAGCGCTAAAACAAGCAAACTTTTTTCTTTTTTTTGAAGATGGGTTAGTATATTACTATTATATTAAACGTCGTGAACAGCGATGTTCGAAAAGACGACTTTGTCCCTATGTTTAAACATACTTTGCAAAAGAAAAAAACACACGAAAACAAATAACTGCGTAGTGTTTACAGGAAATACAGATATCTTCAAACTCTCGATCAAGAACTTGCAAGGTTCGGGTCAAATTTCTCTTTTAAGACCAAAAAGAGAGAGAAGAATTATTTTGAAATGTACATTATTTGTTAACTCTCCCTATGTGTAGGACAATTTACAATACGATAACATAACAATAAAATAAAAACGTTGCAGTATAATCATTATTAAAATTTATATTGCGTCCAAAGCTGACCGAAACGGTGGCTTTTTATTATATCTTCAGCAAAATATACAAAAATAAATTATAGAAATACGAACTGATTTGGCCACGTGGTTAGGGCGCTCGACTCGCAATCTGCGGGTCGCGGGTTCGAATCCTCGTCACACCAAACATGCTCGCCCTTTCAGCCGTGGGGGCGTTATAATGTGACGGTCAATCCCACGATTTGTTGGTAAAAGAGTAGCAAAGAGTTGGCGGTGGGTGGTGATGATTAGCTGCCTTCCCTCTAGTCTTACACTGCTACATTAGGGACGGCTAGCGCAGATAGCCCTCGTGTAGCTTTGCGCGAAATTCAAAACAAACAAACTGATTTCGCTGGTTTTCACAGACTGAGAAAGCAGACAGTGTTTATTTGCTTAAAATGAATACATGCTAAATCCCGAAAGGTTACTAAATCATTACACCTCAAAACCAACACTTATGATTGTTAAATATTTTCGTCTGTGCCACTAACATAATAGTCACTTACCTTTGACAACATTAGCATTAAAAATACTTTTGTTATAAATGTTTAATAATGTAAGGAATGTTTTCCCATCCTATATAACAATATTCCAAATCCATTAAAGTGTCGTTGGCTCCTGTTACTCCACATTTCTGGATCTATCCCGTAATTTTAAATGGAAACATCGTAAAACTCTTTACACGGGAATTGCTGGTAGCATTTTATATGATATACTTATGTGGCTTTCTAAACATTGTTCGTTTATAATAGCTTATTTTTCCAAGATTGCACATACTAATTTATTAGTAAACAATGTTATTTAATGGTATATTCTGTTAACTTTAAGTTTGATATATATATATATATATATACACTGAGT
>NW_013665723.1:629828-655658 GCF_000517525.1 Limulus polyphemus | reverse complement strand
TATATATAGTATATATATATATATATATATATATATATATATATAAACATATGATATTTTTTGTTTCAAAAATCAATTACAATGATATTCCAATAACATATATTACATAGAAATATTGCTAAGGGACTATTCTATGAAATCAAATCATATATGACGTAAATGTTAAACTAAATAGTCCCTGAGTTGCGCTACTTTCCAGCGTAGTTAAAGCATAAATAAATTCTCTAAGCTTTTATTCTTGTGTGAGTCGTTATGTTAGCTGAAGATACTGGATACTTTAGATAAGATACCATAATTGAATATAAAATGATTTTGTCCAAAGTAAAATTTAGTTTTAAATTTCATGTGAGAGTTAAAAAGTCAGTTTGTATTATATCATTCATATTAAACAACAGCATCAACAACAAGAAGAAAAAAGACTGGAGTTTTTCAACTGTGAATGTTTTAAAATCATATTATTTATTCAATTTTGTTTAAAGCTATAATATGCTTTTTGGAGTTTGTAAATCATAAGACCTGTTTCTAAAACTTCTAATGTAAATGCATTTTCAAAAACTACATTTAATGAGGAAGGAAACATGTATGAAAAAGATGAGTGATATCAAATGGATTTATAATGGATAATTTCCTGAAAGATTTCTTTGTTGAGATGACTTTTCACATTTCGTTTATCTTATTACTCACGAAAAATTATCGAAACGTCGTTTCTAACAAAGAAACCTTCCAACAGGTTTTCGTTTATAAATCATTTTACAGTTGATCCTCCTGCTACCCATAACCTATAAAGGAGCTGAGTAATATAAGTTAGGGAAAAGTATTATATAATTTCTAAATAAATATAACAAATACATTGAGTATAGCTTTCATAATTTTATTTTAATTTAATTTTCACTTTGTTAAAGCTTTAATACGGTTGTCAATTTTATGAATGGTTGTTTTTGTAACAAAGCTCCAACCAGTCGTCAGAAATTTTGATAATTAACATAATTTACTCAAAGTATATAAGCGACTGCGTTATATGCAGTTATTTGTGGTTTGTTAAAGTTACAATTTTTAAATGAATTTTATGTTTTATTTTTTCTTCAGCAAGCATTTTGACCCAATGCCATGTATTTTATCAGTCATTAAATTTTATATACTACTGCTTCTTACGAACATCAAAACTCTCGGGAAATAGGTTTTCTGACAACTAACAAATACAACTCATTAACAACTAAACTGGTTTAAAGGGCTATTTGGGAAGCGCGTGAGAGTGGCCCAGAATAAAACTTTAACTATTTTGTCGAAGTTTCTTAAAAACCTCGAATGGCTAACTTCCCTGTATCCTAAACTATATTGTGAAACAAATTGGAACAACATTTTCAATTTGAAGAAAGGCTACTTTTTAAAACTTTGAACTTAAAGTAAACTAGTAAGTTCAATAAAATTGTTAAAGAATAACGAGACTGATAGGCCAAACCCAATGGCTAAAATAAATCTGTATTTTTAATACAAAGTCTGAAAGTCGATGAAACCTAAGTCGGGGATTGGGTAGGCTACATATTGGCCGGACTGTGTTATTCTTGCACAACACAGTAGAAGTGCTCATGTTGGTCAAATAAAAAGCACTTAAGAATATTAGATTCTGCTTGGTCTAAATCATAGATAAAACCATCCATTGGTCTACATTCCCTCATATGTAGTGTCGATGCTGCTGCTCTGATGCTACTGCTACTTTTACTGTTTTTGCTATCACTGCTACTCGATTTGCTTTTCTACAACTAATGCTGCAACAAATACTGCTATCTCTTCCTTTACACACACCAGACTAGCTCCTGCAACCGACCTGGAGAGTATAAACCATCACATTCCGAGCATAAACTATTACAACAAAGACAATGACGACTGGGCATGTCTTTCTTAGCTATGTATATTGAGAGAAATTAAGAAAAAAGCGAAGAAAATGACTTTACAGAGCTGAGAAACCAGAACTGTATTGTGCAAGTATTGCGTTTTGTATGCGATTTTGGATAGGATATTTTTTACTCTATCGTAATCTGGAAACTAGTGCAAATTCAGATTCCAGATATCGAAAGGAGTTCAAACTTTTATCCAGAATCAACCCACCCACTCGCAGATCAAATGTTAAATTAATTCAGTCTTGTCATTAGATAGCAGCGTGTTTAGTGTATGCTAATACACTGTAGATGAAAAATGGAATACCACAACTTAGCACTCTGACAAAAATAATACTTTGTTAAAATATTTCTAGAGCGATAAAAGGTTAAGTAAATATTTCATTTTATTAGTTTTTCTCAGGAAACAAAAAATTAATTTGACTAATTTAACAATGGAAAGACAGCATCACGAAGTTCAATAAGTTATTGTGTTTAAAAACTGGTAAAAATAAACATAATTTAAACGTTTTAACTTTCTATTAGTCTAAAGTTTAATATAAACGACAAAAACATTACCCCTAGGTTTCCTCGAAAGATTTTTAAGACAAAGCTAAAGTTAATTTAAAATAAAAGATATATCATCGCTAGGTAACATGTTCATGTCGTCTCTCTATATAACATACATACTAAGCTTGGTGAAAGTCTATTAAAACTGTAATAGGAATTGATTTAAAAAAAATGCTTCTTGCATTTTGCTATAAAGTTAATTTAAAAGGATATACCTTTATAGGTATTTGTCATCGTTCCCATACTTAGAGAACCGTCTTTAATAACAATTATGGTCCAGAGAAACTATCAGAAGTACCGAAACAGTTTACAGTTAGATTAATACCAAAACAATTTATTCTACTGCATTGTTGGTTGTAGCGAGTTCCTTGAAAATATTCCTTGCAAAAATATATTTTACCTACTAGTAAAGCCAGTATATTCTCAACTTAAAAATATATTCATACTTGTGAGTAGTCGCAAAAAATAGAGGAATTCTATAAATAATATTATATACGATACGATCAAAGTGGAGTACACTTTTGAAATATGAATAATTTACGAGATTGAATACTGGGAAGTGTTTAATACGGTGAAATTATGAGTTTCATTCTATTGTATGCAAAGCTATTTTGATATAGTAACAGATTACGTAAAGAGAATATGTAACAGTTCTTTCAGAAAAGCTTACACAACGGATTATATATTACGTGGTTCTTCAAAAAATAATGAACAAAACAACAATATTGAATAACTGCAAAATACCATATTTTTATGTCTTGTTTTACTCCAGTTTGAGGTATAAGAGGTTGACATTAAAATTATTTAAAAAATGACACAATATAAACAGCATAAATCTACTATTAATTTGAAGTTAATTCTTGTCCCACTAAACTAAATGCACAGTATTTGAATAAGTTGTTGTAGTAGTTAATATTTCCCAAGTTAAAAAAAATTAAAGTGATGAAAAGCTTCTGGTTATTTATTGTGATTATGTTTTGTGGCTAGTAAATTTTTGATGAATTATGAGATTTTTCTAATAATTGTTAATATAGGGAATAATTAAATATTTTCAAATTTTACAAAAACATTAAGAAAATAATAATTCGTGATGGTCAGTTTTTACTAGTTTTGTAAAGAGTAAGGGAATGTGCGTTATTATTTTGCTTAAGAGAAACTTCCCATATGTTATCTGAAACAGACGTTCAAAGTGTTGCAAATTATTAAAGATTAATGAAGTGCGAAATATTATCCACGAACTGTCACACTAGCAACGGTAAAATGTATATTTTAAACATATCTCAAGGCTTTTAAAATGTTAAAAAATGTATGTGTTTTACTTAGGCACCGTTTTAAATTTTTGCAGGATGATAATGTTGGAACTGGTGATCAGCTAATTACATCTAATTCTTAACTATTTTCCTTTATTGTATTTAGATGCTACCAGGGTAGACGAGTGTAGAATATTCTTTGAAATCTATGTTGAAGTTAAAGGATGATAAAAAATAATCAATAGAAATGTGTTAACGCATTGCCTCATTTTTACTTCAAGAAAAAAAGAAATAGGAATGAAACTCAGAGGCATTGCCTAAAAACCATAACAATAATGGCCTATGTCTGGTTTACTTTCAAGATTCAGTAAGAAAGATATATTAGTTGCTTTTGAACTTGAAAGAATTCATATACTGCTATTGAAATTTCTATAAAAATTAAGTTTTAACACTTTCAAACAAAAATATTTTATCTGTGATTTCATAATATAAATATTTTACAATAATTATTAACTATAGAAATGATCTGAAGATTCGAAGTGCAAAATTACTCTCGTTTAGAAGATGTCAATTATGCGTTAGAGAAATTTAAAAATTGTTAATATAATAGTGGAAACAATGCGAAGTTTTAAATTAGAAAACGGTTATCATCTAGTCGAAATACTTATGTATGTTTTGTATTGTATGTAATCACAAATGCAGACAGTCAGAATCCTCTAGACATTTAAGCAGTAGTTAATATTGGACATTTGAATACTTAAGGAAATTCGGTGTTTCTTGTTCCTGTTTTTTTTTTTTTCATCAGGAACATAGGATCATAAGGCTGTGAATGAGGAATAGTCTTAAAATAAATTTAAGTGAAATTTCAATTATTAAAATCTATTTTATGTAAAATCATTTTTTGCTTTTCTGAATAAGTGTTTGATGGCACGTATAACTTTAATTCATCCAAACTCTCACGTGTTTAAGGAAATTTATTTTTAAGCTTTGAAAATTAAGAAAAACATATTTGATTAGAAAGCTATGAATTAATCAATTTCAGTCGTAATTTACTAAAAGTTTTGCTTATTCGCATTAATCTAAATAAAATCTGATTGTTAATATTTATGCCTCTTCTTTAGGTTTTTATATCTTTATGTTATATATGCTATTTTTAAATAGTTTTTGATGTTTCAATTAATTCCTTTGTTAATTTGGTGATAAACGCTGATAAAATTCACCCGTGAAAAAACAGATAGTAAAAACACATTAGAAGTGAAGTGCAGTTATTTTATTACTGATAACTTAAAGACTATACAGACGACAAACAAAAGCTGTTAAAGCATAAACAAGCTAAATAAATTGAAATATTTGAATATTTTTACATTTGAATATATGCAGGGCAGACAAACTACAGAACACGCGGCAGAAACGAAAAAGCTGGTGACTGGACGAGTGACTGGGGATGTAAATTCTGCGAAAATAAAAATTGCATATAATTAATCTTTTGAGTTGTAAAAACAAAACTGCAAAAAATAATACATTCTTTACATTGAAAGATGTGTTCTAATTCAGAAATATATAAAAATATAAATTGACAATTCGTGAGACTTATTCATCTATTTGATGCAGTGTATCCATTTGCTCATGTGTTCAAGCAAAATGACACAAATCTAACTTATGTTTAGATCAAAATATTGTTTTTAGAACAAGTTAGTAGTTTCTTTTTCATGAAGACTCTTGCATTTATCGGATTTTAAGAAGTTAAACGTTAATTATTAAATATTTCCTATTCAACCCTATGAACGTTGAAAAAAGTTTACGAAAAAGCAACAATCTTGTTAATATTTTGATATATATGCAAAACTCCGTCTGATCAAATCAGGATACTGTAGATTATATCAACAGAATTACTCATAATTAATTATTTTGCTGAATATTAAAAAAGAAACATCTCTGAGTAGGAAATTATAATTTAACCCTAAAAAAAGAACATTTTAATAATACTTGCAATTTACAAAATATTTGTTCGCCACTGATGGCTCAGTGATGGGCTAGGGCTCCTAGATGACCAAGTCCAAGTCCTAGTCCGTAACCACCAACACCATAGCCATGTCCCAGTCCGTAACCGCCAATACCATAGCCATGTCCCAGTCCGTAACCACCAACACCAAAGCCACCTCCCAGTCCGTAGCCTAAACCATAACCACCGAATCCAACAGCAGGTCCGTGAGCAACAGCAGCTACGGCAGGGGCTGCAAATGCAGCAACAGGGGCGGCAGCAACAGCAGCAACGGGGGCAGCATGAGCCACACGAACGGTAGCTGGACCAACTGCGGGTATTCCAGGCTGGCTAGAGACGACGGCAGCAGCGGCAGGAAGGCTGGTGGCAGTGCCCTGTTCATTGGTATGGATTTTGGCGCGGAATCCAGCTCCATCAGCTACGTAGTTGACATTTCTGGCACGACCGTCGATATCTCTGATAGTGTAAGAACCAACCTGGTTGCCGTGAGCATCACCAGCTTCCCAACGTGAGTTGGATGCACCAAGAGGATCCGTAATGTGGTAGTTAAATCTGTAATTACCAAAATCCTGAAAGGAAACAGATATATAGTATTTTTTTTTATTAATGTCAGTTATGAACCTTAGGAGGGTGTTACTTATTTTCAAACTGACAGAGCTAATAATAAAAACGATATAGTATTAAATATCTCAGTCTTTTATATACATGTTGTGTATATATATACGTTGTCTATAGCTCAGAAACTTAGAAACCCAGTCAGAAACTGGGCATTTTTTAAACTCCTTGATTATTGATGATAAGTATGTATTTTTCTGGTTGTAAAACAAACTCTTTTCAAGGATCGTTCCCCTTTGACATACTACAATTAGACAGGATTGTAACTGCAACTTCAAAGTTACAGTTACAGTTAGACAGTAACTGTAACTTTATTGTAACTTCCTGCATGCCTATTTCTTTCTATGAATAAAATGATAGAACATTTTTTGGTTAACAACATTATATAGACAAAATGAAATTTTTTAAAGATTTTGTAAATATATTTTTTTAACCTCAATAGCGAGTACGTTCTGAACTAATGGAATGTCAATTTTTTAAACTGTTTATAATATCTTACACAATAAAAAATTGCATTTCTTTAAAATGCATTTGGAAAAGGCGTGACTTAAAATTTTGATAACTTTGGTTTTAGCTTTTTGCAACCTATGAACAAAGTTTGATTCCTAATTGAATGTCTAGTTAACTATCAAGAAATGCGTGAAAAAGATCTTATATTAAGTAAAAGCCAAGGTAATACTTGATTTTTTGATAATTTAAGAGTTTTTTGGTAACGAAAAGTCTTATAAATTACATCTATTTATCGATCTTTGAATATTTTTAGCTCACTGATAAATGTACAGATGAATGATCCTATCCTCCAATGAAGAGACTTGACTCACCACTGCCTCAACAAGCAACATAAATATTTTGTTTATTGGAAAAAATCTGACTCTTATGCCACTTATAAATCAGTTTTTTGCTCATTAATAGCGTCATTGAATATATAAGTATTTTAATAATAAAATATACCATATGAAATCCCTGCTATATCGGAATAAGCGAGGATTTTACCTTGAATTATACATTTTATGAGTATGTGCAGTTCACTGTTTCCTAAAACTCCATATACTCCACTTTCTCGTATTCTGTAAAAAACTTAGTTTATACTTTCGTTGTTGATGGTCCTTAAAATTCAATATGTATTTGAAAATACATTTAAAATGGTCTTCAAATACAGTTATACGCCAAGTATATTATTTGAGTTATTTTTTATACATTTTCCAAACATACTTACGTCTTGAGAACGAGAAGTTGTACTGACACCACCGGCAGCACCGTGGATGAATCCACCTCTGGCTACAGCTACGACGGCGAGCAACACGGCAATCTGTTCAAAGAGCAACTTTCAATTTAGCCATTTATACCAGTAAAGCAACATAATACTGAGCATCGACACGTCTTAGATATTCGTACTTGTTACTAATCTATTAAACAAGTTAGAGTGTTGAACATTCAATTAATTGTTGCAAGTTTTATCTGTAAGTTCTGCAGAAAAACAAAAAAACGAAACCACCAACTATAAATACCATTTTGAATAAAATAATTTAATATATCAAAGCGATTTGAAACATAGAAATATGGTTTTACGAATACTTACCTTCAGCATTCTGAATTATTAACCTGCTTTGAGTTCAGCGGTGACGGTAATTGAATGTGTGATGTGGAAATGATCTCCGCTGTCTTTTATATATTCCTAAAGTACGTTACAAGTAATAGGGATAACGTCAGACTGGTACAAAGGTAACGCAACCTTGGTCAGTACAGTTTTTGTTTTCCCCATTTTTTCTTTTTCTCTCTATCAATTTAGATAAAATATTGTTGTCTACCTTGAGTGTAGTATGTGTAAATCTATGTGACACGCAAGAGCTTCGACAAGTTTCGCATAATCGACTTGCAAGTTTTTCGTGAATTATGCCGAAATGCCACCACATACGAGGTCGTTTGTAGCCAGACTTTTACCTATACTTCCGCTATAACCTGGACCAGCCTAGTATGAAGGTGAACCACCTTGTTAAAGTGTCCCACCTTGTGTAATATGGGTTATGAGATAATATTACGATTAACTGACCTTGGATGTGAAACAGCTATGCATTTATAGAAACTGGTTCAAAAAGGGTGTGCCACTGTCTAACGGGTAGTTATGTTCTAGCTTTTATTATTTTATATTAGATAATAAGATTTCACATTTTAAGGTTTCAAATGTTGATGTTTCCTTTAGTTTTAAATAAACGATATGTATCTTTATCAATCACTGCTTTAAAGTAAAATTTTATTTAACATAAACTAGAAAATTCGATTGGAAAATTATCCAGAAAAAAATTCTCTAATGAAGGAATCTGGAGCCGAATAGAGGTAAAAGTGTGGAGCGTTTTCTCCAATGTTGTAGCACAAACCTTGGACCTTATGATTCGCAGCTCGGCATGCTAACCATTAGGTATACACACGGTCTGTATATTTTGTTATTCGAAAAGAAATTTACTAACAAGACATGCAGGTTTCAGAAAATGTAGCTTTTCTGTGACGTTAACTGCACTGAAAACGACAGAAAACGTCGAAGACAAGAGCTTTGATAAATATAGCAATACATTATCTAATTATAAAACAATGTGAAACATTGATGGTCATTTGTAACATATAACAAAATTACAAACTAATGAAACTTCATACTTTATATTTAATATAAAAATTACTCAATGGTGGTTTTCGTAATTAACGCTTACTTAAAAAGAAAAAACAACAACTTTACACGGTATTCTTTAGTTTGGTTGTTTTAAATCAAAGCCATAGAGGGCTATCTGCTATACCAAAGCGTGGTATCAAACGCTGAACTTCAGCGTTGTAAGTTCGTAGACTTACCGCTGTCCCACCGAGTGACGTATTCTTTAGACTCATCTAATCTCTTGGTCGCAGGCTCGAATCCCCATCCCACCAAACATGCTCGCCCTTTAAACCACGTGGACGTTATAATGTTACGATAAATCCCACTATTCGTTGGTAAAAGAGTAGCCTAAGAGTTGGCGATGGGTGGTGATGACTAGCTGCCTTCCATCTATTTTTCACTGCTAAATTAGGGACGGCTAGCCAGATATCTCACGTGTAGCTTTGCGCGAAATTCAATTCACACATTTATTATACAAATGTTTTTAGGTGAGCTCTGTAAGAGAAGGTTTACAGTAGAGGTACGTAACACACACACACACACACTGGAAATAATACATATTCTATGTTTGTGCATTCAAGTATGAGTTTTCGTTAAAATATTGAACATAGAAAATAATTAAACCAAAGAATGACTGTTAAAGATATTTAGCGAAGCCAAATATTAATTTTTCGTTTTTTTATGCAATATTACTGAAGTTTTATGCTCGAATAAATGCTTACGTAAACCTCAAACTTTAATTTGTAATGTCGAACTTGATTGAAATATCATTTTAGTTCTTTATCTGTTAAATCTGTATTTGAACTGAACACTCAGTGAGAAAAATTTACAAATCGTAATACTAAAACAAGGCAGATATTTGCTACGGAATGATTTACAATACTAATACTGAAAAACGGCAGTTTATTTCAATTAAATGACAAATGTTAATTTGTTTCGCACAAAATATAGGAATGTCATCCCAGTGGGGGAAAATATTTTGATTATGGCTAATTTGCTGTTATTTGTTCACTTTTGCTATTTTCTTGAAAATAATTAATATCGAGCTAAGAACTTGCAAATATTTAGTTACAGCAAAGGAATTCAAATATTACGTATTATTTCAAATGCTACTGTGTAGTTGGGTTTGAGTTAGAATGCATAATATAAAGTGGACTTGCATGTCGTCTTTAACGGAAACTCTCGTTTCTGTGGATACCAAATTTCTGGAAATGTAGGCGCTTTTATATACATTTCTAATTTTAACTTATACAAACCTCCTAAATGCAGAAATAGGTGATATCTCTCAAGTAGAAATGACAAGTATGTACAAGAAAACAAAAATTTCAAATGATCTAGGCTTAGCAACTCAGACAGATGTCCAATAATAGAAAACAGTTTGCATAATAGAGAGGGACAAATAAAACCAGGGTATAAACTGATAAAAACTCTAGAACCCGAGCGCTTTCGAAAGGTGGACTTTTCTTCCTCTGGGGCAAACTGGGAATAAACTATAATGTGGGTAAGATAAAACGTACCCTGCCTATCAGTTTTAATAATTCTATTGGCAAGCATCAATTTAGGAAAATAGAAGGAAATTCTGAGGCTTGCGAGTATAGGTTAATTTGTTAAACAGCAAATCCCTAGCGCTATGTGGGTCTATATATCTCCACAGATATCTAAGATACCTTTTACCATTATCGCGTTAGTAATTTGTACCCTATTTTTATTTGAATTTAAATTCGATGACGAGGAACCCGCTTTGAGACTAATAATGCTTGGAGACGGCTTGATGGGTAATGAAGAAAAACTTTAATATAAGTTTAATATAACAGCAAATGTACAACGTTTCGACAAGGTTCTGTCATCATCAGGTACAAGTAGTTATGTTAAACTTATATTAAAGTTTTTCTTCATTACCTATTCAAGTCGTCTCCAAGCATTACTACTTTTATTTGTCTCTCATTTATGTGCAACGCTTTTCGTATTTGAAATTGTTTGTCTGACAACTTTTTTATTTTATTAACGTAACTGTTAGTTAATTTTTTATAGGTATATACTAATATTGTCACTTATATATTCGTATATATATTTACGTATATATATATATATATATATATATATTACATTTTCACCTAATATGATTTTTGATTACTATTATCCGTTGAATGTAAAACTTCAAAACATATATTTTAAGCAATCATATATATAAGATAAAAATTTCAACTCCGTTTCATTTGCCAGACTGGGTGTTTCTGTCTTCACTATCGTTTGATAACCAGGCATTACGCCTGTCGACTGGTGTTTAATCCTTTATTTAATTAAGATAATGTTAAACTGTACGAGTAAAGCTTTCTATTATGTCATTAATTTTACAAATTTCATTCCACTCGAGCCCTTTGGTGTATCCGTGGTAAGTTTTGACTTGCAATGCAAAATCCTGGGTTCGATTCCTCGTGATGGATAGATCGCAGAATACCAGTTGTGCAGATTTGCGCTAAAAGAACAAAAGTTATACTTTGAATCATGATATTTAAAACATAACCTTAGTAGATATGAACTGCATTCATTGCATTGTAATAGTAAAATGCAGGCTCTGATGGCCATGATATGTAGTTTTTAGAATTAATAGTGTTCATATGTAGAATATGTAGATTTTACACTAAGTATAATTTCTACCGACTGATGTGGACTTCTGTAGATACAAATGCTATGAATCTCAAGGATGCTAATTTATTATGATCTTACAATGAAAAGTGAACCTTTTTTAAAAAACAAAGCATTGGTATACGAGTTTAAATACAAAATTAGGCTAAAAATCACTATCATTTTTACTATCGCTCAAGGTAACACTTGAATCAATCTACTATGAATTCAATGAACCTATCTATATTGGTATTATAAACCCATAATATGAACATTTTCCTATAGTTGTTTATTTAACATATATTACTTTACAAAGACTCACTGAAAGTTCCGTATTTATATTACAGTCAGACCACAAAATAAGACTTTATCCGTTAAGATAATTGGGAATATTTCCAATTAAAGGCAGGAAATGATTTCGGCTCAAAGGAACTAAGAATAAATATTAAAACATTGAGAACAAGTCTTCGAATTGTTTTAGTTTCATCTATATGCATTCTGGCCAGATTTTCATGATGTACAGCAATAAGTGCTATCTGAAATATCGAAAACACTATCTACGTACATGCATGCAGATGTCTGTACCAAATTTAAATAAAGTCAGCGTTTGCTCTATTCAAGTGTGTTGTTTGTTTTAAGCACAAAGCTATACAATGGGCTATTTGCGCTCTGTCCACCGCCGGGAGTCTAATGTCGGATTATAGCTTGTTAAGTTTTAACTAATCGCTGACTCACCAGAGGATTTATGGCGTGTGAACTAACGCAAAAGTAAAACTAGTTTGAACACTGTGTTAACTATTTGCTAAACGGAAGAAAATCATACATAACTTAATACTAACATATTGTATATATTTATACTTTTCAGCTTTACCTTCATTACGTATAATATAAAAAAATCCAAAAACATTTCTAAGAGCTTTGTGTTTCTATCTATTTGTTTGACCAACAGGCATTGTGTTAGTATTCAGGATATTCAATTAAGTGAGTATGTTACAACTACAAACGGTACAATTAACGCTTTTCTATTATGTAGGTTGATATACAACACAATAGGTCAAATTGTACGAATTAAATAAATAGTTTTTGTTAATTTTTGTTGTTGTTAAACATAGAGCTACACAATGGACTGTCTGTGCTCAGCCCACTGGAGGGCTTTGAAACCCAAGATTTATGGTTATAAGATATTGTTATTAAATACCAACCTGATAATTAAGATTCAGAGAGTTATTTGTGAATTGATTAAAACTAACTAATGAGCGAGGACACGTTTAAAGATATTTGTTGATTTGAATTGTCCAGAAAGAAGCGTTAACTGTCACAATCACTAACAAAATGACTACTTGTATTTATTCTAAGCAACACAATTACTAAATAAAACATGTCTGAGTTGGAAGTACTGATAATTGTCTTAGACAGGAATTGTGAAAGAGATTCGGGTTTCTCTTTTGCTTGTAATTTTTATTAACTTCATAACAGTGTTATTACAGTAGTGTAAGACAACGTTTAAAAATGTCATTGTTTTATAACAGTTTGCTTTACATTTCCTAATTACCTCCACCACCGAAGGTGACGGAGGTTATATTTGTTATGTGTGTGTTTGTCAGCTCAGCAAGATTTCTCGAAAACAGCTGAATGGATTTGGAAGAAAGTTGGTATTCATTTGGACTATTCCCCAACTAACTTAGAAGTGTTTAGTTTTTGGAAGATCAAGGTCAAAGGACAAGGTCACGAAAATTCAAAAAAACATCTCTGTTAACATGGAAAACGATTTTTCACACTATGTTTGCTCTATAACTCAGTCAAAAATTATCAGAGTTTGATAAAACTTGGTGGACTTATGTATAATATTATTTCTCATTGTTCTGACAAAAAAATGGACTGTGTCAGTTGATAACGACGGGCATACGGACACATTTTCGTATTTTTTGAGGACCGAATATGATCAACGCTGCATAGCGGAGGTATGCAATCTACTGAGTGCCGCTCTAGTTAAGATATTTTAATGATTTCCGTTAAATGACCATGTACAGCCAGGAAGAAACTGATAATTTACAGTCAATGTAGCAATCCAATTCTGAGAACAATAAAAAAAAAAAAAAAATAAAGGCCACTCAAACTGTGTCTTAAAACTAGTCAAACATGTTTTGGTTCCGTCATAGATTATAAAATTATAAATGTCCGCATACACTTCTAATACTTTCTAAGACATTTATTTTCAAGTTTATGCTCCGAATATCACTTTGAAGATTAATGGAGCTTACCGTCTAATTTGCGAGTCTTACGTTTTTAGTGAGAGCTTTCGAATACTTTCGACTAAAACATCTATTTCACAGCTCTTCTGACATTTGCGTTAAAGCTCTGAAATACGCTGTTTCTGTAGGCGAAAACGTGGGTTAAGTGCAGTTTCGAAGGCTCATTCTTCGAGATAAATATAAATTACAGTTTTAACAAAATACTTCTTTAGTTTTAATAAGTTAGACTTAAAATACACATACGTCCTGATTCAGTTTACTTTATAAACTTATTATGATAGAAATATTACAGGTTTATATATTTCTCCATAAATAAGGAACTTGCCTAAATACATCTTCATATTCACATTTTAGATAAAGGTTCCACAAGTAATGACGTAAAGAGAAAGATAATCAAGTAATCGAACTTTAAAAAATTAACAGGGGTTAAAAATCAATAGAAAATTAGTGATATTATATATTTTTAAATATGATATCAAACATGATTATGAAAAGTAAAAGAACCATTATGTCATGAAGTAAAAATCAACAATCCAAATCATAACATCTGTGGTTACTTCAATTCAATAAAAAATTATACTCACCAATGATATTGAAAAACTAATAATATGGACTAATAGTATGGACATTTTTAGTTTTATAAATGTGATCTTCATATGATTTTTTTCACTTATATCAACTGGCCAACTATATATATATATATATATATATATTACTATTTCTGAATATAAAACAACAAAAGCTGATTATTAAAAAGACGTTAAGAATTTTTGATGCAAAAGAGTCAAGTGGAAAGATCAATGCAATAACACGAAATTAGAATAAAAATGTCTTCATTTTCGCACAGTAGAGATGTCTAAATGTTTGCAAAGTAGAAATGTCCATGTAATTGTAATGTTATTTAGACTAAATTTACGATGCTTGAAATAAAGAAAATAATAATTAATGTTGTTTTATAGAGTTCAAATAACGCACGATGCTAGTAGTTAGGCATTGTGCAAAATTTGTTTTGCTGTTGAGACAACATAACGAATTATTTACGAATATCGTAAGCAGAGGACTGAAGAATATTTAAACACCTTGAATATTAGATTATAGGACAGCAAATATTACAAATATTTTTACTTATTTGTGACAAAACTTTGAAACTGAAAAATAAACTGGAAGTAAAATATAGGTGAAAAGATGAACAATAAAAACAAAATCTTAGAAACAATTCATTTTCGCTGTTTATCTCGATAACATGGAACAGAAACAGATTAAGAATATGTTTTCGTGTTCAGTTGTTTTCTATCGCACTTCATTATATATATATACATATATATTTCTTTCAACGAAGAGACATAAGGATGAGGATATAAGCTCATATCAAAAGTCAAATTTTTAAACGGTCTAAATTTCATAAAAAGAAGATAGTTCGAGTCTAATGGAAGAAAGTATGTAATTAAAAAATTATGATACGGTACTTTTATGGTCATCATTAACATGAAGTTTGTAAAAAAACTTTCAAATATTCAAATAATATTTCTACTTATAAATATATAATAATAAAACTTTTAAAGAAAAAGTGCTTATTACGAAAATAACAACATAAAGCATTGTGAATATGTTTTCATGAAAGGGAGAAAAACATGATTTTTTTTATAGATTGGTAATTTATGTGATTATATGAACATATGCGCTATGTTCCACGTGATTGATTAGGTGTTTTAAAGAACGTTAAACTTAAATTTAGTATAATTATTGTACTATCGAAAATACTCAAGTTTGAGATATATTTAAGTTTTGTAAAAAATAAAAATAAAATATAAAATAAAATTACTATACAAATTTTATAGTGATTGCGTTATTTACTTGTCCTAAAACTATAGTTGCACTAACTGTGTTAGAACTATTGTAAGTTAAATTTCAATATCTTTACTAGTAAGTATTAAAACAGGTGTTCCTAAAAAAATTACGTAAAAAACAACAACACAGAACGTAGCTTTTTACTGATATTCTTATTTAGTTTTTTTTTGTGCATAAACATCATACTTATTTTGGCTCAAAAGCTAATACTGATAATAGGTATTTTAATCTTTTAGGTTATATTACGCGATTATAGAAAGTGAAAATCACAAGAATTCATCGAATCAAAAATAAAATATATATAACGTATTTGTTAGCACATATATAGAATCTAAAGCTAACAGTTACGTTTTACTATTTTTATTGTCATTATAGTTTTATACCTAATGCCATATTTAACCATAAAATAAAATTTCCATTACTGATATTCCAATATTGATTTCTCAAAATTAGCAATTAAAGGAATTACGAATAGTTCACTTTTTAATTTACCAAATTATCTCAGAAAGTAATTATTACAATTTTTGTTCTTACATTGGGATCACCCATTGTCTAGCTACAATGATTGAAAACTATCAAAAATTTTAATACATGTGGTATGTAGGTAAAAACAGAAATAAAACATACCTTTTAACATGAATAAACACAATTATGTTATTTTAAGTAATAAAAAATATACACGCACTATATCTATATAATTTGGTATGTGTAACTATATGGTATATATATTAGAACCTACACAACTACATATATAAATATACATTCAACCTAAATGAATATTTTGTAACATTATGATAGAATAACGTAACAAATCAAAATCAATGAAAGTCAAAATATATTTGTAGCATAAAACAAATTTCTAATTCTGTACACTTTTAATCCGAAATAATACTAAAATTATTAAGTGATATTTTATGCATTATTATAAAATTAATATAATTACACTCTGACTATTGTTATATGGCATACAAAGTAATGTAAAAGCTCTAATAAAGATATGAATTTCTCATCACAGATTCACAATAAACAGCAACAAAAAATATTCTAGTAGTATTGATGCAATTAATTTATGTAATATTCACTAGCTTGCAAAACATGTTAGGGAAAGAGCTAGAAATTCCACAATTTCACAATTAAGATATATCATAACCCAATCGCTTTTGGAAGATATACCTTCACTCATTATAGATGAGTTTGCAATAATAGGGAATTGTGAACTATAGTAGTAGCTGTTGATAAGCATTAATACTTTACACAATAGCATACTTTTTTGTGTCACTATCAGTTTCTTAGTATTCACCCTATGGTCATATAGAATGCTCCAAAATGGAACCAAGTCGTATATGATGCATCTGCAGCCACATGTGAGCAACTTTATTCATATTAACTGTATAAAGGCTCAGTGCTTCTAAAGGCAGCAAAAAGTCTACTATCTCTAAGTGTTTACTTGTATTTCAATCGTTGAAAACCTAGAGCCCCTTTCTTGTATAAAGCGTAATTAGAAAAATTGGCCTCAAAGTACGACAGCGTAAGAGGAGATTCGTCATAATCTGCTTTGCGAAATACGAAAGGTGCGAGAGCACCAACATTAACTCGTCATGATCATTTCGTCACACATCTATCCATTGCAGAGATTCTTTCCCGTGAAGCAATGTCTGTTTCTATTGCATCTGTTAATGAAAGCAGACTTGACGGAACTGAAAATGTTTTCGAAAGTTGTTTGCTTGCAGACTTAACCTAAGTGGAAAGTTGTACCTATTAGAACATTCACTTGTTATTGGAAGAGTGATAACTTATCTTTAAGACATTGGATTCATTTTAATTGTTTTCCTGAAATTCCACTCATATTTCATTAGTCGTATGGTGATGAATGAACAGCATAATATTATCCATTTCATTACTTCACAGGAACTTTCCCTATGAACCCTTGAAAAGTAAAGAAAAGTGAAAAGGTCTGAAAATGTAGCATTTAGAAAAATAATCATAGGACCATCTGCTACAACAAGCCTTGGATTTGTACCAAGACTTTTTATTTGTTATTAGAATGATGCATACGAAACTAAGTATATTTATTTTATTATCTCCTAGTGCTTGTTTGTTTGTGTTAAGCGCAAAACTACTTAATAGGATATTTGTACTCTGCTTATCTCGGGTATCTAAGCCCGAGTTTTAACCTTATAAGCCCGCATATTTCCCGCTAAACCACCAGAGAGCATTTGCTAGTGTCAAATGATATGAAGTTGTCGCAGAAAGTCTCTAAACACGAATATGACTTGTAGCATAAGAGCCAAAAAATCTTATTACTTGCCTTAAATAATTCACTGAAATGAATAGTTTCCTGCACTTTTGCCCACGTGTTTGTTAACATTAACTTTTAAATATATATATTTTTACAAATCATTCTAGTTTCTATAAAACCCATTATGTGCTTCTGGAATATTATTCCATAAAATCAACTTTAAGACAGCAAAGAGACATTTAAAGAACGACTAAAAAATTATGTACAGTTTATAATCAATGCACCTTTAGTGACCCGAGGTTTCAACAAAAGGATGAAACTTAGAACTATATAAACTAAAATTTGTTTTCAATATTTGTATCGTTCCTCAAATGATATATATTCCTATAGTAGTTTATTCGAATTTTTGTCAACAACAGAGGTTTTTGTCCAAAATATTTTTTTTCTATTTGACGCAATATGTAAAGTAAAATGATCGACTTTTCATATTCGTATAGAACATTTAAGAAAGTTTTTGTTTTACTTTTCCCTCATTATCAGTAATTATTATCTTAGAAATAATATGATAATATTGTAAATAAGTGAGTAAAGTTAATCTCTGATCCTGATTATCACGGTATCTCACACCAGTAAGTGGTAATAGCCGATCAAGATATGTAACATTGGGCTCATTCTATGAATTCACCATGTATATTAGTTTAGTGAAACCAAGGTTTATTTTAGTTATCACTTCTACAACACTATATAAATTTCGTCAACCTGTATTTAACTTATGTTATGAACTTACACGTTCTTGTAGAATATGTAAAAATAAATCACTTTGCTATTAATTTTGTTCATAAAGTATACTTATTTTTTAAGCTTTGTTTCAAAAGAAGAAGTTTAATATGAGTCTATACTTGTGAATTGTAGGCATACTTGATTAAAAACTGCCCAAATAAATTAACTTTGAAGTTACTTTTAAACCAGCAACAAAGTTGACAATAAAAATAATCCTTTAATTCTTTACTTCACAATAATTGTGCTGTGTTTGGGAATTAGTTATTTCTCCAATCACACACACACACGTGACATAATTTCAAAAGCGAGTAGAATTTATCGGTTAATATCTCCAGTAATAACAGCATGAACTCTGCGGGTTACGGGTTCGAATCCCCGTCCCACCAAACATGCTCGCCCTTTCAGCAGTGGGGGTGTTATAATGTGACGGCCAATCCCACGATTCGTTGGTAAAAGAGTAGCCCCAAGAATTGGCAGTAGGTGGTGATAACTAGCTACCTTCCCTCTAGCCTTTCATTGCTAAATTAGGGACGGCTAGCGCAGATAGCCCTCGTGTAGCTTTGCGTGAATTTCCAATCAAACCAAACCTGATTTGGATAGATTGTATAGGTAGATATTTTTCTACTTTCTTAAGAAGGATAACTATTTTTTTTTCGAATTCTATGTTAAGTAGCACCAAAGAAATGTTTATGTCATTCAAGTTTAAAATTCGTTTGATTTCGGACTTAGACCTTATGTACATATAAACCACATTATGTGTGTTTGTTTGGAAACTTATCTGTTATTAATTTAGTAATCGACAAAAGTGAGGATTATTTCTTTACATAAATGAGTGAATATGGTATAAAAAACTTTATAAAATATATAAAGATATATTAAACTACATTTTAAACGCATGGAATAAATTAACAATACTGATAACTCTCAATTACAAGTAGTTAAATAATTTTTCTTTTAGTTTGAGATATGTTTAAAATTACCAGCTACACTTAATATTGTTAATCTGGTGTGCAACGTTTAAGTTCTAAGTACATATCAATACTAAGAAATACTTAAAAGGAGAAAACTAACATCCTATATATCCACACACCCGAAACGACTCCGTCCTCACTCCTGTAAATCCCCAATATTAGTTTATATTTCTTCAGAATCTCGAATCTTTCTAGCCAGAGCTCAGTAAAAAAAATCTTTCCTCTTCTATTTCTTCTTTTTTTTTCTTTACCAAATGTTAAATAATAACATCGACCACTCAGATGAACAAAAACGCCACACAACCATCTTGTCTACCTAGTAGTGAAGGAATGTTATATGATGAACGATGGTCACAATTCGGTGGCTAAAGAAAGCAATGAAATGATGTGATCTATCTAAGACCTCATCTCCTATCACATGCATTATGAAAACAATACTTAGAGACATCTTAAGATCTTGTAATCATGAATATAGAGGAATTACTAGTAGGTATATTTCTAGGAAAAATGGATCACGAATACATTAAGTATCACATGGATTACAGCTCCTATACCGTTTCAATCTTTGTTTGCCTTGTTATGTGACGTAACAACTTTATGATAAGACCAAACAAGTAACATGTACTCTAAGCTAACCTGGATGGAAAATCAAACATAATTTCAACAGTGGTAACAGCCTTGGATTGCACAATGATTTAAGAACTCAAGTCAACTGGAACTCCTTTGAATACGGGCATTTAGAACATTTAATTAGAAAAAAAAACCTGTTCTTGCCAACACAGAAGTTGAATACATTACATTAAAACAATTCTGGTACTTCATCACACTGTTAGAGTCTATGTCATCACGTTCGATTATGCTCTATCTGACGGTCATGTGTCTTGAAAATAGCCCTGCAACATAGTTTGCATTGCAAAAGGCTCCGTTGTAAGCTTGTCATGTCCAAAGCACACCACTTCTTTCTGCATGCTTTACTCATTTCATTTAATGTGCGAACATAACGATTTCCAAATATCCATTTCAACAGTCCAGTCACACATAAAAATCTATAGGCGCTTTTTCAGGCGAAGATCGTTTTTTGATTATATTGAACACTGTTCCTCAGGGCATGTGAACTGCTTTTGCTACTGAATTTTGTGTTCATAGATTCGCACCTGTTAAAAGACACCACACCGCACCTTGCCTACAATGGCTGGGATATGATATGCTGTGGCGCTCTTTCTGGATGATCCTTATATCTTAACTTGATCCGCATTCATTTTCAATTTCATTATGCACAAGTGGTATCACCGTCTTGGAAATTCCAAATCTCTAATCTGAACACAAACTTTGATCCGAATTTCGGAAAGTGCTGTTACACATCTTTCCCCAAGCGATCAACTTTCAGTGACACCTTACTACCCACGTAACGCCAGACGATATCAAAGTGTATTTATGATACCTTTCTTTCCACCGCGACTTTAAGTCGCACGTAGTTGTTATGTGGCTTAATGATCTGCATATTCAAAATCGTTTTAATATAACGGATTTAACCCTCTGTATAATATCAAATATCGGAAACAGCTCGAGCAATACAAGAAAATCATTGATGAAAATATTAATAAAACCAAACTCAAAGTTAAGTCTTGCAACTTCCCAGCAATCTCTGATAGATTTTGACAAAATCCCAGTAGGAAAATAAACATGTGCATAAGACATTGTTATTAAAGTAAGGACGAAAAAATATTCAGTTCTAATCAGGTATATTATTGGTTTTTGCTGTTAAACACAAAGCTACACAATCGGCTATTTGTGCTGCACCTACCACGAGTATCAAAAGTCAATTTTCAGTGTCATAAGTCCAGAGACTTATCGCTACGCCACTGGAGGGGGGAGGGAGGCATATATTACTGTCACTTTTTTTTATTAGTACAAAGTATTCAAAAGCGAACATATAATATTTCCAAATTTGATAATTTTCCTATTCTTCGTGGATCCAAGTTTCCTTTTGGAAATAACTTTAAATGTCATAACAACCTGGAAGTTATTTTCTGTATAACATGAGTAATTTATGATCACACATTAGAGTTTTAATAGTGGTCTATAATAATTGGAAAGTATTTTCTATTTGTTTTTCTAAATGGTTGCATAATTGTTCTCACATTACTAAAATTTAAATCTCTCAGGACCATTCCTTTAGTTCTGCCTGCAGGTAGATCTCCTCTAAATGACTTAAGTTTTTCTCGAGTATGTTTCCTTTTAACTTCTCCGTCAGATTATAACTTAATGTGATTAAGTATTATTTTACATCAACATGGCTGGCCTTGATCAGAAAACGAGGCTTATGATCTTTCCAATCCTTTAGCTAACAGTGGATATATCATTCATTTCCTTTGAGATCAATAAATACTCATATCATATTGTTAGCCTTATTCTCTGTTAATCATCTAACCATCTTATGACGATAGACGTGCACTAGTTGATCACTGGCTCAACTTTCTAAAAAAAAAAAGTAGATGCTTTTTGTTTTTATATATTCTAGCAATACCTCATCGAGTTTATATGGAAGTGATGTGCCATGGGTTGGGGATTCGATCATACCCTTGTCTTCTTGTAGTGGGAAATTTCCCAGTTTATTTTCTACTTATAAAACACATTTTCCTACTTTCAATAAGTTAAGTGTTTCTTCTCCCACCACTTCTAAGTGACGGTTGTCGTTATGAAAGGTATTTTTTGTAACTATTTTTTTGAATATTGCTATATTTTGTTTATATCAAAATGAATATCAGTGTACTTCGATTTTCTTAAGTTAATAGAACTTACTGCTAAATTAGAGGAAAAATACAAAAAGCAAAGAAGAGGACAAGTCAAGGAATTGTGAGAAAATCTCAAAATATGTACATATTCTGGTAAAATCCTTTGAAAAATTATAATTCCTTTAATGAGGCATAATACATGCGGTTGTTTAATGAAAAGAGAAAAGCTAAGACATAAGACTGCTATTCAAAGAAAAACAACGGTCTTTATAATGAGCTGTCTTTATAAAGAAAAATATTAGAGAATACCAAATCTTAAAACAACGAAAAAAATAGATAATCCAAAGCAGGTTGCTCTGCCAAATTAAAAAAGCAAGATTAAAAAAATATTAAAAAAAGAATGTTATGAAATAAAAGTTTAAACACACCTTCGCTTATTGCTTTCAGAAAAATTTCTGTAGTTGGAGGTCCCAAATTACGTACATATTTGCCCTTCCCACGTCTCTGACTAATGATGTGTCATGTTGTTATAATGGAGCTTGCGATGTATACATCCAAAACTGGGATCTCGGAACTACCGCACCGATCATCACCAATCATAATTGGTTAATAATTTTATAACTAGGCAGTATTTTTATAGTTGAGCAATAAATAAAATAAATGAAATTTCCACAAAAATTATATTTTTCAGATTTAACCAATAAAAATTATAAACAAAAAAGGAGTAAGTTTCAGATTTAACGAATAAAAATTACAAAAAAGGAATCAGTTTCAGATTTAAACAATAAAAATTACAAAAAGGAGTAAGTTTCAACTATAAAACAATCAAAAAACAAACTTAAAAAGTATTTGTTTTTCTTTAGTGAAAATCTCATGAATGTTGCAACAAAGAAGCAAGACACTTTCATTGATAACTGCTTCTACAAAAAAATACTTCAATAAAATGACATTTAATGCTGATGTAATGCTGTGATGATAGCTCATTTTTAAACTAAAATTTCAATAAAATCCTTTTTCTCATGGATGGTGAACATTATTGAATGTCATGTATGAGTGAGTACATTGTTGTAGAACTGTCAGATATTTCCAGAAAAGGCCACAGGCCCAATAGCCTTCCGCTGGAACTAGCAGCGATACCTGCCCGGAAGGCAGGCATTTCTGCTAGTTTCCGCAATAGTGATTCACTTGTTTATCTCTTACAATAGCTATGAATGTCTGAATTTTCGCTCCATTCTCAGGTTTAGTTTTCACATTGTTTGACCAAATTCTTTTTCAAACCCTGGCTTTCACGTATTATTGTTTTTACTAAATGATGACATAATCCTTACTAATCCTACTCGCAATTTTGACAAAATTTTTAGATGTGCCTAAAAATAGACAATTTTATTTCAGTTTTAAAATAGACTGACTGTTTATACTGCCTTAGTAAGAGGTGTTTTGCTGGGAAACAACTAAAAGCCTTTCCCAGTCTAAAAAGGCATTTAATTTCACGTAAAATGGTGAGCTTAACATATCTTGAAAGTTGTAAGAGTTAACAAAATTTAAAGGATAACCTATTGTCTTAAAGGTGTAGTAAACTGAATATCATGTCTTTAAATGTGGAATATACTTTTTTGATTGCTTTTTAGATAACTAGCCTTTTAGTTTGCCTATTTCAAAGACGCTTTAATAGTTGTTTGTGTTAATTAGATAGTATTATACCACATGATTTTTTTCAAGCTTTGGGATTTTTTTGTTGAATTTCCTGAAATATCACATATACACTTCATTTACCTATGAACCGGTCCATATTGTTGATCGTATTTGTCCAGAATACAGCTGCTTGGGCTCTTATCATATAAATTTTAATCTCTGTATGACTTCTGTAGAATCTGATGAATACGTTTTTCTTTACCCTGTCTTAGTTCTAATTGTTTGTTTGTTTTGAATTTCGCGCTAGCCGTCCCTAATTCAGCAGTGTAAGACTAGAGGGAAGGCAGCTAGTCATCACCACCACCGCCAACTCTTGGGCTACTCTTTTACCAACGAATGGCTGAAAGGGCGAGCATGTTTGGTGTGACGGGGATTCGAACCCGCGACTCTCAGATTGCGAGTCGAGCGCCTTAACCACCTGCCCATGCCGGGCCCTTAATTCTAATGTCTGTGGATTCAACTTCAAGTTATCAGCAAGCCGCTAAAAGTGCCGCTTCTGATTAATCTGTCTTCTAAATTCCCAAACTTTTAAATATTTGCTAAACTAGAATGGATTTGTTGAATCGAAAATTCTCATATAAGGCATTTAAAGTTGATTGAAACGTCTTTCCTTTGTCTCTCATTTGCAGACACAAAAATCATCCGGCTTTTAAGTGTCATGTCAAAACAATTGAGAAACATTGCTATATTAAATAGCTCAGTTCGATATTTAATTTACTATTTGCATTAAAGAGATTGCTAAAAGAATGGACATTATAAAACAATTTATATTCGGATGCCAAAACGATTTTCATCTCTTATCTGCTTCATAACGGTATCTTTGAGTCACGTCGTTTTAAACTTGCTATTTGATACAATCTCTCTGCCGAAAATGCATTGCGGTTGCTAAGGGCATGTTAACATTAGATCTAATTTTCCATTCTTGTCGGTTCCCTTTGTATAATGGTGTTAACCTTATACTGACAAACTGAATTTTCGTTGGTAAAAGAGTAGCCCAAGAGTTGGCGGTGGGTGGTGATGACTAGCTGCCTTCCCTCTAGTCTTACACTGCTAAATTAGGGACGGCTAGCGCAGATAGCCCTCGTGTAGCTTTGCGCGAAATTCCAAAAACAAACAAACAAACTGAATTATTCTGTGTTGCCATGTTAAATTTATTATCTGCTTTCTTTCAGTACAGTAATACAAATAATTTTACTGTAATGGTTTGAGACGGCTTGAATGGGTAATGAAACAAACTTTAATATAAGTTTAACATAACAGCAAAGAATTCTCAAACAAGACCGTTAATATAGTCAACCAATCCCGTAAACTGAAAAGGACACTAACATTAAAATTCTAAAAGCTGATAAAGGCAACACCACTGTCATGATGAACAATTCAGAATACATCGACAAAATGAACGACATCCTTTCCGATAAAAATAAATTCAAAGCCATCCCAAATAACCCAACAAACACACACGAAAAACAATTAAACAAAACTTTATTACAAATGAAAAAAGATAATTTAATTACTGACGATCTTTATTTTTATCTACGTAAAACTGATTCACGCACACCACAACTCTACGGCATTCCTAAACCACACAAACAGGACTGCCCCCTACGACCTATACTGTCCACTTATGATTCATTCAACTATAATCTCGGCAAACACATAGCCTGGGCTCTCACACCCTTTTATAACATCTGCAGGTTCATTTTTTAAAGATGCCTTCAATTTTAAATATACACTAG
>NW_013665723.1:606746-628893 GCF_000517525.1 Limulus polyphemus | reverse complement strand
AAATGTACAACGTTTCGACAAGGTTTTGTCATCATGATGATGACAAAACCTTGTCGAAACGTTGTACATTAAGGAATCGTCATCATTCCATCATCAGTAATCTAGGGTTACAAAACAAAGAATCAATATTTGTAATTACAACAGAAATATATACATAAGAAATAAACAAATCGAATATACAAATATAACACGAGAAAATGAAAACTGAGGCACAAGTGAAATAATTTAAATAGGTTTACATCCAGTGAAGACTGTGATATTTAGGGATGGAAGAGTTTTATGTATAATATTTCTTTTATAAGAAGTTCAGCATCGTGTTTGGCTGTTGAAATAATTTTAAATTTTGAAAGAGAAATCGGATGTCCTGTTTCTGTATTCTGTTGATAGACAGCGGAGTTGGGAGGATTTGTAACCTTTCTTCCAGTTTTTATATATGCCCATGTGTTCACAGGCTCGTACTTTAAGGTGTCGTCTGGTTTCACCAATATAGGAGGCCTTACAGACTCCATACGTGTATAAGTAGACGGGGTGTGAACAATGGACAGCCTGTAAACAATCTTTGTAGCGGAAATAATTTTTTTCTATGTTTTCCTAAAAATGAGTCGATTAGTAATATACTTCTAAGATGATACGGAAACGATTGTCTCAAAACCTGCAGGACTATTGAAATATTGGACTACAGAAAGAAAAAGATAAATCTTGACATCCAGTTTTTAAAAGAATGCAAAACCCGTTAATTAACTCCGAAGTTTCTTCAGTTTAAACTCCCTAATAGAAACCTTCAAAACTCAATACCATACAGTAATTGTCAAAAGCTCTTACAAGAACTTAGATGGAAACACCGACACAGATATCATCTCTCATCTAAGCTGAATTCATCACTAAAGTCACTTTCCAACTTTACATCCAGGCTGGACTTCAACCACCTATTTAATTTTATCAACCGAAGTAATGAGAAGAAAACTGATAGACAGGAACATATACAGAATGTTAAACCAATGAAACTTTCTAATAACATACCTCACAGCAGGATCTCCTCTGATCAAGTCATAATAAAAAAACTGCACTTACCAAAGGATTGAACTTCTCCATACCCTCCTAAAAACTCAATTATGCCAATTACCTCTATCCCTGGGAATCCTTGTACCGGAAAATAAAATCTTTACCTATTTTTTTCCAAGAATACTTCTAACAATCACGAGAGTTATTTACTTCTAAGTTAAAAAACTTAGCACTTTATATCTATAACACACGCAGGATATCCTCAAATCTGAAGAACTGGCACCTATCAAAGAACTCTCCCGAAACAAAACTATCATTATCACACAACCATACAAAGGAAATGGAGTTGTTATCCTCAATAAAGTTGACTAAAAGTGCTTGAGATTCTTAACGATCGTAACAAGTTCAAACTTATAAACAAGGAACCACTAACCCATACTATACAACTTGAAGGGAAAACGCAGATGTTTCTTAGAGACCTAAGCAAAAGAAATATTATTTCTGATTGTGTTTACAATAATTTATGTCCCACAGGCTCCCAACCTGGAATATTATATGGTCTGGCGAAAAGTTCACAAACCAGATACCCCATTCCGACCTATACTTTCCACCTTAGGCACTCACAGTTATAACGTAGCTAAATTCCTTGTACCCATAGTAAAACCTTTTACTATGATTGTTTGTTTTGGAATTTCGCGCAAAGGTACACTAGGGCTATCTGCGCTAGCCGTCTCTAATTTAGCAGTGTAAGACTAGAGGGAAGGCAGCTAGTCATCACCACCCACGCCAACTCTTAGGCTACTCTTTTACCAACGAATAGTGGGATTGACCGTCACATTATAACGCCCCCACGGCTGAAAGGGCGAGCATGTTTGGTGTGACGGGACATACAATTTGCACTTTATCCTCCCTTATACTGGTACAGATATGTCGATGACACTTTTGCCGGTTTCACTTATATGGAACACATAAACACTTTTTCTGAACAGATAACCTCCATTCACCCTAATATTAAATTCACAATTGAACACAAAAATAACAAACAGTTGTCTTTTCTTAACCTCGACATTATCAGATCCGACACAGATTTCAAAGTCAAAATTAACCATAAAATCACTCATACAGGCCTCTACATTCCCTGAATTGAACCCATGAATCCAAACAAAAATTAATATATTAAAAAATTTTAAACACACTTTTAGACTTTGCTCAAGTGTCTACATGGATGAAGAAATCAACTCTATAAATCATTCCTTCATTCACACCAACAAATTTCTACTAACCATTGTCGAAACATTTCTACGCAACCACCAGAACAAAAACCTTAAAACTCAACTCACAAACAAAATTGACATTAATACACTAAACAACAACAACACAACATTACAATGCAGTTTACCATTTATCTCTGACATCAGTAGAAAAATAATCAACACTTAGCGGAAACTTGCCATCAAACATAAAATTCCTGTTGACGTCAAATTCACTCCAAAAACCCAGCATAAAATTAAAATCATTAGTAAATAAAAATTATATAGAATCACACAGTACTAATGTCATTTATAAAATAACATGCAATAACTGTTCATAATTTTATATCGGAGAAAAAAGTAGAAAATTGGAAATCAGATTCACTGAACATAATAAAAAACCCTCCCATGTTTACCACTATCGCGACTCACAAAAGCATACAAAACACTGTAATTTTAAACAAAGAACCTAACATAAATAAACGTAAAATAAAAGAAGATATCTTAATTGAAGAAAACAGCCCCATCTTAAATCAACACCCCGGGGTATCAAGATACCTATGTTAGACTGTGAAGTAATATCTGGTCATGTGACCCCTTTGTTCTATACTGGATATATATACTCATGTATCTCTGTAAAGAACTTGTACCCGAAGATGACAAAATCTTGTCGAAACGTCAGACATTTATAATAAAGTTTTTTCATTATCCAGTCAAGCCGTCTCAAAACTTTTATTTTTATGATCATACGTTAGCACCTTCATGCAACATGTAACAGTGAGACACGGCTTGTATTCAACACCACATTATATTATATAATTTAATATACATATAAAAATGAAATAACAATATTAATAAAGGATGGGATCGAAAGAAAAAAGGTTGCTTGGTTTTGTTTTGAAACGAAACAACAACAAAGACTAATGCTTGTAGAGTCGTTGTTTGCCAGAAAGATATTATCGATCAGAACCTAAAGTATGAACCAAGCTGCCTTTATCAATTCCGACAAAACCAGGTTGCCTGGCAGAAGACAGTTGGCATCTGTCAGCACGGTGAGTAACACGTAAGTTGAAAAATAACAGCCATAGCTCGGTCAAAGCAATAGCATTTTCGTAATATTTCAATTCTGAATCTGAAGGAACAAGTCTGAGAAGTTTCATCGGATAGTATGCCGGAAACAAGATCTTCTTGCTGTTGGAAGACGGCTAAGGAGGGCTGTGTTGCATGTGGAGTGTACACGCTGGTAAGAAAATATCTCTGTAAATCTTAAAACTCTAAGCAATATTTCACAGACACCTATATATATATATATATCTATATATAGATATACAAATATACAAAATAATATATAAGTTAATGAGCACTTAATTTATTTTTGTAATTTATAATATTCATGTAGAACGCTAGAATTCGGGTTTCGATACCTGTGGTGGGCATAGCACAGGTAGCCCAATATGTAGCTTTATGCTTAATTACAAACAACCAAACTATAAGCAAAAAGTATTTTAAGAATAATAAGGGGTAATCACCATACCTTTAAGCCCCAAATGCTTTTTTTTGTTTATTTGTTGCTAAGTGCAAAGCTGTGCAACGGGCAACCTGTGCTCTGCCTATCATGGGTATAGAAAACCGATTATTATTCTCTTAAGCCCTCAGGCTTGTTTCTAAGCCATCGGGGCCCGAGAAGCTTTACTGAATAGAAAAAAATAATCAATGTTTTTGATTTAATCTAATTTTTATTCTAAATTTATGCGCCTTTTTAAGTATGAAATATTTATTTCAACACAATATATCTGCTAGGGTGTATACATTAGAGCATAATAACAGCAAGAGGACGTGTACAATATGAACGCGAAAAGAATAAAAAAATAATGGTACCAATTCCCTAAATTCATAGAATCGGGAATACGTGAACAACCATTTTTTTTTAAATAATTGTTTTTTATTTGTAAAGTTACGTATTTTTAATGAATAATTTATGTTTATCTAACTTGGGGCCGCTCGAGCAAGCTAGGAAATAATTATGAAAATGCAATGGAACATTATTTCCTTAGTTCTACGTTTCCAAAGTATTCAGTACAATTTAGGAATATGTGGTACTATTATCACAAATCTGTAATATCTGTGGTGAAAAAATACACGATTGAAAATTATTGTACATATATTAAATGAAAATAATATTTTTCCTACCAAAATTTAAGTGTGGACAAGTAGAATGACATAGTTCTTCAGAAATATAACTAAAACACATATTACAGTTGTTAGAACTTTTAAAGAACTATATAATAAGACTTTTTTTATAATGTTTTCTTCTTTGTTTTAGAATTTTCGAGGATAGTTACATCAGTGTATATGCCCGTAATCCCCTCAAATGATAAGACATAATAAGACTAGGTAGAAAAAGCTAGTTATTACCATCCACGTCAACTCTTAGGCTACACTTTCTGACCAAGTAAAGGGTATCTGGCTGCCATTCTTTAGTACTTTAGAGTTTTCTGATATCTATCTTTACAAGAACGTATGCCATATTAAAAACTTTACTCAGATAAAACACTGAAATATGGCAATTTAAATAAAAGTTATAATAAATGGATTCCTATCTTGGATTGGTATAAATTCTATAAAAGTCCATCCTCGACAACCTACGATATGAAAACCGTGACTTCCGACGCTCTCTTTCAGTAGGAAAGAAGACCTGCTTAGAGTGAACTCTTGCTAAATATACAATAAGCAGAGGACGTTTTATAAATTTATATTTTTTGTATGACGCTTTATCTATATACATTTTTTTCATTTTCATGAATGATTATATTAGCAAGGACTATTATTGGGACTATATATATGTATATATATATATATGTATATATAGTACATATATCATTGTATTAGATATGTAGTTTTATTCCTTGGTATAGGACGAGTGGCCATTAAAAATAATTACCTACAAGATAAGTATTGTAGTACATTCAAAACTAACCCGCTCTGAAATTTCTCTTCTTCGGAAAATATTTTCCAGTTTTTATGGCTGTATTAAGTTTTCTTTTCTTTCATTATTAGCTTATATATCAATATGAGTTTTATCTTAAGTCAATGAAACATGTTTCACATCTCCGTAATTGGTTTATTACGTTGAAGATTAAGGCAGAAACTCGTGCTTCGCGTACGATGTATGTAGTAAGATTATTTGACTGCTGAAACACTGTTTAGGAAAAACAAACAAAAGTGGATAGTTGATACAAACAGGATTAAAACTTCGACCTCCCACATACGAAGCGTGTGTTGTGTCATATGAGCCAAAGCCCAAAAATTCTTCTTTCATATATGCATCATTATTAAATAGAATGCTATATATATATATATATATATATACATGGGAATGGTATATGATTTAAATACCTAAATCCTTTAAATAATTATGCCGCTGTATTATGTATTTGGAATACGGAACTGTTGTATCAAGATTTAAGGTAAAGAAGAGTAGAAATAATGGAATGTCAATATATATCTCTGTACACAACATCTTTTGTATGAACACCTTTTCTCTGTAGATAATCGTCAACTTTGAGTGAAATCTTGAGAATTTTTTCCTGATAAAGCGAATTTTGGTATCAAGAAGTGTAGAAATCAACTGTCTTTATGTGTTATTTTGTAACTTTCTTGTGTGTATATGTATCTAAGTCACATTTGTATATAACCTGAAGCCAGTAATTATTTTCTGTCGCATGATGTATTAGCTGTAGAGTATCAAAAATGAATAAAGTTGTGGCAGTGACTATTAAGGCTAATTGGCGTAGATTATCTACTAGGTAAACCCGTGCTTCGTGTATTAAGCATATTTAAACCTTAGGCTTAAATGTTGATTTTTAGGCATATGTTGGAATTTGTATTGAGATATAATGATATTGCATTATTCATAAGCCACGAAAAGATAAAGCAGTAATTTGATGTATTTCGTTACGTGTTTGTTTATGTTACTGAAGTAATTGTCTTTAAAGTTAATGTTTTAAAAGATGTGGTTTTGCTCTCGTATAAACATAAAAGTTTTCACTGTATAACTAGCCAATAAGAATATTGAGTTTCCATGTGAGCTAGCACACATACACGCACGGACTGACTGAAACACACTGTTCTATTAATTACATACATTTATTTGTACACATTAATGGTTACATTGTTAATAATAATATATGTATGCAGTATACTTATACTTTAACTTAAATCATTTTCCCTCAGAAACAAATATTGACTTCTAATTGCTGTCTTTTCAGTCGTATACTGGTAACTAAATTATGATTACAATTTCAAGTCTCTTTGAGAGCAATAAAAATTCATAAATAAGTATATACTACAGAAAGTATAAAACATATTCGCTGATTTATGTAGGATTTGGTTATAATACGAAACATACTAAACTGGCGTAATGTAACAAAAATATTTAACAGACCATTAGAGTACTGTATTCTTGAACTAGATTACTCGTTATTATTTTATCAATGTGAAAGTGAGAAATTTAGTCTAACTTGCCTTTATAAACTATAAATGGAAAGGTTTAATTACAAAAATAATTACAAATTAATGGTACACGTTTACAGTTTAAGGAGAGGAAAGTAAACAGAATACTGTTAAGTCATGCTTCAGCTTAGTGATCTCAATACTTTCTGGAAATCTTAATTTCTTTCTCAACTAATTCCATTTTCAACACTTGGATTTTCAGCTTCTTTTGCAACATCTCACTCTCACATTAAGAAGAGGCTGATACTGTTTCCAGCCTTATTTGTGCGTCTTTTCCTTTCGACACTAGCAAGAAAAAATTAAATTTTTAAAGAACAAATATAGATTTACTTTTGATACCGACATGTTTATTTGAAGTAAATATGGTTATTCAATAAGAATATCTAACTTATGTATGTGAATATAATTGATTATGAGAATGGTTGTCTGTTTCTAACATGCACATATTCTGGTCCTGTGAATATTAGATCTATAACTAATGTTCATATCAATAAGCAGATCATGATAAGTTTGGCTAGTGATAAACATCTAAAACTGCAATCTTGAGTCATGCTTATGATCTGCTGTGAATTAAATATTTGATATTTTATATAATTTACTCCAATATTTCGTACATAAGATATTTTATATAATTTACTCAAATATTTCGTACATAAGATATTTTATATAATTTACTCAAATATTTGGTAACTGAAGCAAAGGGTATAATCAAGGTGGTGTCTATAGTAAAGTTGTTAAATTGTATCAAAACTATTTTTTTTACAGACAGTTCTTCAAAGTGACTCAAAAACGAATTCATCTTAATTGTGTGTAAAAGTTTAAGTTTCATACTGACACAGTCAACTTCATCTCAAGTGTTTAATAAAAGAAAAAAATTAATTTAGAACACACATTGAAGGTAACATTTTTAAGGCTTCCAAAAAAAACAACTCTGTGTTTTTTCGCAATAGAAAATAATATGAAGTATTACAGCGTTTAAAGTCATGTTTATATACTCATACAATTTTATATTGTGCACTGAAATAAAATTTTAAAATCTAGGTTTAATAATAAGCTCAAGGATACTGTTAAATAAATATTAACCTAAAAAGCTAAGCATAGCGTTATTAAGCGTATATTATAACCCGTTTCGCAATGAAAAATACAGTCAGTCGTGATTTCGACCTCCCACTGCTTATTAACTGCTAAATAGTATTTTTTGATCTTTCAAAGTTGCATGTAATATTAAAAATCGAGGCTTTCAGTTCAATAAGTTCTTCTCCAGAATATACCAAGCTAAGTCTTGTGAGAAAACCAATAAAACTTATGCAGAGATTGAGTGTGTTATTTTGAAATTATTTTGGAGTCTCACCACTGTGTTAGAGTCCATGTTGCAACGTCCAGTCACGCTCTGTCTGACGATCATGTATCTTGATAATGGTCTTGAAATCAAAGGGTTCTGTCGAAAGGCCGTTAGGTGTAAAGCACATCCTACCTTCATGCTGCTTTCCATCTAGTGTAGAAAGACGACGGTTTCTCATCGTTCACTTAAACACTCCGATCGAACAGACGACTTGACTAGCATGTCTTTGCATGGAATTGCATATGTACCTATTTCATTCTCTAGCTGTTTGAGATATAGTTGAACGGTTGAACGTATATGTCGTAAAATCACTTTATGAACACGTGACGTCTGTTGCTTTTCGAGACGGAGATCCTTCTTGACAATGTTGCATACTGTTTCCAAGAGTACAAAGACTATTTTTTGATTGACCTCGTGTTCGTAGATTATCACCTGTTACAAGACGCCGCTCTATGCTTATTAACCACAGCTAGGATACGAATTGTTGCAGATCTCTTTTACTAGTTCCTTTATGTTGATCCACATTCCTTTGTTTTTCAATGTCATTAAGTACAAGAGATAACTCTGTCTTGGAAATTCTAAATTCCCGATCTGAGTACATCTTTATATTTGTTTGTTCAATTTCGCGCAAGCTATTCGAGGATTATTTGCGCTAGCCGTAGCTAATTTTAATTATATAAACTAGAAGGAAAGCAACTAGTTAACACAATCCACTGACAACCAACAGATAGCAGGATTAACCATTAAATTATAATGTCCTAATAGCCGAAACGGCGATACTGTTCGGTAAATTGTTTAATCTCACGACCCACAAGTGCTACTCGAGTGCCCTAACAACAAGGTCATGACAGACCCACATCTTTATAATAGGTAAGAATATGTTTTGCTGAAAAGGACTGTTACATATCCTTCACAAATGCGATCAGTTTACGGTGGGATCACACTAACTACGTAACAACAAATGATGTCAACATGTAATTTTGGTACATGCCGTTCAACCACAATTTCATACAAGCTGTGGTTGTCACGTGACTGGCTGGTTTGCGTATTCAAAATCTTTTTAGTATATTATACTTAAGTTTCTGTATATCAGTACGAGTATTATAGAACATTATAGAGTATTATAGAATATTATAGAACATTATAGAGTATTATAGAACATTATAGAGTATTATAGAACATTATAGAGTATTACATGTTCTATATAAATAGAAGATTTAATCATAATAATATAATTAATTTATAGATGTTTTTCAGAATTTTACTTATATTAATGATTTGCTAATTGTTATACCAGCCTCCCCCCCAAAGAAAAAGTAATGAGGAGGTAAACCACCGAACCTCAGAAGATTGATTCTTAATATAGTCCTATAGCTTTAGCCAAATTTAGCCAATTGTAAAAAGTTTGTAAATAATTGGTTTCAAAAGTTTACATTTCCTAATTTCTTCTCATTATAAAACTATTCTAACACTTACGTTGGCTAATTGTTTCACTAAGATCTGTTCCGCGTTTTAGAGTATTCCATTTACTTCCTCGTACAAAATAATACAAAATAAACTGATCCGCATTTTAGATGAATCTATTGATTTACATGTACAAAATATTGAAAAACTGACCAAAAGAAGGCTGCATAAATGTAGACTTTCAGAGGTTTATAATAATGAACGTGATCTAACAGGAACGTCATTTTGTACGTCCGTTTAATTCATTACATGCATTAGCCATCAAAGTCTATCTTTAAGTTCAATCGAAATGGAATACATCTATTACTAGAAAGCATTTTAGTGCTAACTGCTGGTAGCTGATTTAGGGCAAAAATGATTGTACAGGCTTGTAAGTTTCAACAGACACCACATAGTGTCCCAATTTACCTATTATTTCAAGAGTGTTCAGTGTAACGCTGTCTCCATCATATGTTCATCATATGAAGGAGACATTAAAAACTTACATAAGACAACTAACAATTATTACAAGAAACACTGATCTCAAAAGCAAACGTGGAAGCACAGTTTCAGTGAAGGACAATAAATACATGGAACTGATTGACGTGACCTAATGAACTGTATTTAATCATTTTCTTAAGCCCAGTTTCAGTGAAGGACAATAAATACATGGAACTGATTGACGTGACATAATGAGATGTATTTCATCGTTTTCTTAAGCATAGTTTCAGTGAAGGACAATAAATACATCAAACTAATGAACTGTATTTCATTGTTTTCTTTCATGAGGGAAACAAAAAGTATGGAGAAAATTATATGACGCACTTGATCCTGCTTATTTTGTAATGTAATTAAAGTTGCTGGAGGTGGGATTTGAAAAACGTGCAAGTAACATCTAAAGAACAATTCAACGATGTGATAGTTGATGATGATCGTTCCTACCCTAAAATGATGTATTTCCATATTTATATGACGCACTTGATCCTGCTTATTTTGTAATGTAATTAAAGTTGCTGGAGGTGGGATTTGATAAACGTGCAAGTAACATCTAAAGAACAATTCAACGATGTGATAGTTGATGATGATCGTTCCTACCCTAAAATGATGTATTTCCATCTTGATAAACAATAGTGCAATAATTCTCCACTCTAATATTTTCCTAAATTGGTTTAAAAACACGATAATTACTTCATTATAATCCGGCACAATAAACAGATATCAGTTCAACTGAACATACATGGGATGAGTATGAACGTTGCATTCGACACTGTATCAACGGCTGTGAACCAATAGGATATTGTGCACTTCGATAAATAAGCTACAATTGAACAAAATGCCTTTGGCATCAAATCAAGGCTACTCAAGAATAAATGCATATATATCTATAGACACGAAATTCATGTTTAAAAACACATTAAATAGAGATAATATTTTTAAACCATATTCTTATTTTGCTCATTTCGACTCAAAATCAAAGGCATGTGAAAACAGGATTTGAGATCTATATATTTTTTTCTCTAACAAATCATTGTCCATGAGGCCTTTCGTTTAATACCAGAACTCTTCAGTTGGGTTGGACGACGAGAGAGAAAATACTCTCTGAAACGCTAATTATACATAAATACAATACTTTAAAAGGCAAGGTTTAACCAGTGGAAGCTGGCGAAACATTAGAAACCAAATAAGCCCAAAGTTTGTGGCTTGAAAATCCTAAGGTGAAATAACATTAATTATATTTTCTTTGTTTGTTGTTGAACACAAAGCCTGCACGATGAAATATGTGTTGTGCTCACCACAGGGATCGAATCACGAAGGTTGACATCATGTGCTTTCAAGCTTACTGCTCCTTTAATCTTCACTGTTATGGCTTTCTTAGGAAACGGTAGAAGTCGTGCTCATAAGTTACTCAGAAGAGAAATCTAAAATGATTTTAGTTAACTTTCCCAAACTTTATTAGACTCTCTAGAAGAAATGTCAGTCAAACTTTACTCTTTTTTAAGAAAGAAGAAAGAAGACACTTTGACTATCCTTTTCGCAAGAGAAAACAGCAGGTTGTTCTGGTGAAGGATATTAAAGAAACAGTCCGAACAAAATTGCAAACATCCAAACGAATACAACAAAAGTACATGCAGCGACCTTTGGAAACAAGGTTATTTTGAACTGAAAACGATTTTGTTTACGTATAGCCTGATGTTACATAATTTATTTTAGGATATATTTTATGTAAATCTTTATGCATTAAATAATAGCTTAACATATTTTTCTTACGTTACTTCAACAACAAAATATTGCTAAAAAAACACTAAAATTCATTTAAAGTTATCGGTGTGTACAATGTCAGATCTATCTACCTAAAAAACTAACGCATAAAAAAATTTTCACATCACAATTGGCTCTTAAATGTTTGGCGAAACATCCTTTCATGTAAAAAAGTATTTGGAATGCCCCATACTGATTTTGTAACGTTTTGATTAACACCAGAAGTGTGAATAGGTATGCTGAATGGATTTATTATATACGAAAAAGATAAAAAGAGTGTATCTGTTGAGATAGGTTTAGTTTTAATTCAAGCCTTGATTGTGATTAAACTGAACTGATGCAGAATTCGTTAAAGCGAAGAATGTTGCATTCTAAAGTGTAAAAGTTTTGAATAGGTACCTCAAATATTCGTACTAGATAGAAAAATTTAACAATAAATGAATATCCTGCACCAAAATAAAATACTTGCATATGCTTGAACGTTAGCTGACGAATTTAACATTTGCAAAGCGTTCCCTCAACTGTTAAAAATAGCTGTAAAGAAAGAAGAAAATACAATAAAAGTTTTTTCTATACATAAGTTTAATATTTTGGTTTTAAATAGAAGGGAGAGGGGCGTACAGTAATATTCTGTTTGCTCAAACCACGTTCAATCAAACTCTTTTAATGTATTTTCTAACTGATGTTAATTTTTTTCTTTTTTTGCGAAGTTGTATTGTTAAAATTTCTGAAAGCTCTTTTTTTACATGCAATAAATAGGATTTTTTTTAGCAACAAATGACTGTTCGACTTCACCCAAAAGTAATCATAAAATATCGTTTCTGATATTCGAGCCTATGGTTAATGTATGCGTTTTCACTCCCTTATGAATTTGCACATACAGTACATAAACTGACCCAAACATTAACTTTTTAATACATTTTACGGTTAGGATTACAACTGAGAATATTAACTTAGGTGCAAACATAAAATAAGTAAACACGCTATTTTGTTTTTAAATAAATGTACGATGGCAAACTACTGTCCGTCGAAAATGTTGAATTAATGTGCGATTAAATTAAAAGAGATACATGGTGCTAACATTTATCTTTTACATTTCATTCGTTAAATATTAAGCAATTATTAGTTAGTTAGTTTGTTGGAAGTTAAGCACAAAGCTACACAATGGGCTATCTATGCTCTGCCCACCACGGATATCGAAACACGGTTTCTAGCGTTGTAAAGTCCGTAGGCATACCGATATGCCATTGGGGGCATTAATAGTCAGAGATGCTAGATCTAAACTTATCCGAACATCCGTTATCTATAATTTTATTTTAACACTATGTTGCCCTCTCTGTTAATCATTACTCATAGTTAAGATTTGTTGCTGAAGAAAAAAAAAACGTTGCTAATAACATACGTCACCAAGAAGGCTCCCTTAAATCTTAGAATCCTTCTCAAAAAGCTTTTCAGACTGCACATTACATTTAGAATTTCAATAAATGATCTTTATGCATGTATGATAACGTCTTTTAACGAAATAACATTGCTTTCTTTGGAGTAAGATTAAATAAATATCTATAAGAATATTACCGTTTAAAGTGAGTAAAAAAAATTCTCTCAGTTCAATCCTGTTCTGTGAACGTATCAAAAGTTTTAATATTCACTCAAACTGGCAATAAGTCGTCAATTTTCCATGGACAAAAGTGTCACTGTGAAGTTTGTGATGGATTTACCACGAGGGTGCACACCACAGATTGCCTGAGGTTGGAGGTGGGTGTACTAATGAATTGTATTATTTCTCCACTGCTGTTTGTTATGGGGATTAAGGTTATTATGAGGGGAGCGCGCCTGGTATTTGAAAGAGTAAGGTGCGTGAGCGGTATTGAAAAACGTCTTATTGAAGCTTTTATGGGTAATCTTACGCTTTTATGTCCAACACCCTTTACAATGATAAACGAACTCGCACAGCTACAAATGCTTATGGACTGGACTGAAATGAAGTTGAAACAGTAAATAAAAAAACAGGAGGTTTTCACTGAGACGAAGCAGTGTCAAGAAAGTGCACTTTATGATAGCAGGAGAAGACATTTCAATCGCTCCCGAGCAACCAGTCAAAAATCTTAAGGGAGAAGGGGGTACCACTTCATGGTAACCAATCGTCGTGTGGATTTTGGGGTGGATCATCAAGTTCATATAAGCTATGAATTTTCTAGTTTGAATTTATGCTGAGAATTCTTTGTTCCCTAATTGTACATGAGATCGCATTATCGAGCTTTGAAGTCAATGAAAGTAAAATGAATATATAGTGGCAGAAGTAGCTTGGTGTACCACGGAGACTGACAACCGTGGCATTGCACATTAGAAAGAAAAACTACAGCTAATGGTAAAATCAAATTATAAAGAATTTAAGTGCGGGTAGTGTGGTCAGAAGTTGGATGCGAATCAAGCCATAGATTATGCCATAGTTGATGCGATGTTCCATGAGATCCTGCAGTTAATCAGTTGCTTGCTAATGTGTTGGATTTGGAAGCCTGACAGTGAAGTGGGGTTCGCAGAAAATTTGTAGTAGGAGCCAATTAGTTTTGATTGAGATTCACAGCAGAAAAGAGCGGGCGAGGGCAATATGGGCTGTCCAACAGCCACATAACGATGCGTGGACTTCCTGGGAGGGTGAAACATCTTTCCTTGAGTCCAGTGTAATTGGCAATTCCTATGCCAGCATATACAATGTGCTTTCAATTTCCAGAAGCAAGATAAAATGGACTTGTCAGATTCTGATTTATGTTCAGATGGTCGGTCGCATATGGGTACTTTAGAACACTTATGGTTTGTCTCTCCAGATGCGCTTTGTTGCAACTGTTACACTTGGAAACACAACCAGATTTTGCGAATTTTGGTAGAAACTGTAGAATAGGTAGTGAGGCTACCAAGACAGAAGTAGTATTGGGTATCTTATGTAACATATGGCAATCGTAAGACGCAAGCTGATGAAGAAGCTCGGAGCAAGTTGTTTAGAGTGTTCGTGTGAATGAGCTTCGGCATATTAGGAGGTTCTTATGGATGGAAGCGAGCTGGCAACTATTCTGGAGGTAATAATCAGGATTACCTTGAAATTGGACCTTGTTGTCTGGTCCTTGTCACAGAATACTGTAGTAATGATAAAAATGATGGTTCAATATGAGACGCAAATTGAGGAAGATCATGATAAAAAAACTACCGAAATATGTCGTATTGTCTTTAGACATATATGTGTCAATACTATGCGGATGAGGTTGGATGTAGGATATTTATTTGTAGATCTATTAACTGCTTGCTTGAAAATACGAGAGATAGTGTGGAAAAAAAGCCAGGATGTGATTATAATACTTGAGAATGCACCGGAAAGTATTGCTGAATAGCTGTCTGGGACATGAAAGAATATTGGCGTGGTAGTGAATTCTCAGAGGTTATTAAAAAAAAGGTGAGAATTTTAGCATGGTGTAAGATTTATTGATATTACTGGGGGATGCTTGAGCTCTAAATGATAGTTAATCAATGTGACATAATGTATTTCGATGAGATTATCCCATGGAATCTGGAAAGTTAGACGTGGTGGCCAATATGAAGATATCTTTCTCGGCTGCTGTATATATGTGTGTGTGTGTAGGGGGACGACATGAGCGGTACATGATTTTAATGATACTAAAATATATGTGGACAGAGAATGTATGTTTCATACCAACAATGCACAAATATGTTTACATGTTAAAAAACACTAAAATTTTGAGGTAAGTTTAGGCATCTGTCGATCAGTATTGGAATTTTACGTATAAGGAACATAAAATTGAGTTAAACTCTATAAGGGGTCATAAAGAAAACATTACAAGAATTAATATAATTATATAGAGCATTATAAAACTGTAATAAAGCCGAAATCGCGACTATTTATTGCACTCTATATAAGAAATGTGAAAATCTTAAGTAAACTTTTACAAGTATTATTAGATAATCTTACTAAAAGTGTAAAATTTAAGATTACATATTATATACATTTTTGTTTTTAAACAGGTTCCTGTCTAATATGTATCTAATATGCAATATTGAAAGATTCCCTTAGTGGGTTATTCGGCTGGTCATGACTTAGTTGTTAGCATGCTCAGATTGTAAGTCCGAGGGTTCCTTCCACCCCACCCACCATCCCCCCCGAAAAAAAAACACACACTCAGCACTTCAAGGCCATGGGTGTTCAAGAAAAGCAACAATTAATTACCAATATTCGGTCAGTAAAAAATTGCTCACATTTTAATTGTGGGTGCTGTTGAGTATCTGCCTATCAGTTCAAAATCAAAGGTCATGCGCAGACAACCCCTTTTGTAGCTTTGGAATTAAATAAGTAATAATTGGATTATCGTTGATTTTTTCTGAATTTATACTCTTTAAGTCATTAATATACATACTTATGTTTCGAAAATATATTGACAAAATGTAATATATTTTTTTACTCTTACAGATTTTCTACCTAATAAAGATGTCAGTGGCCTCTTACCACACCAGTCTTGTTACACCTGATACTGGTAAAGATTTCAAATTTAATTTCTGTTATAGCAATTACCTCTCTTTATTGAAATAAGCATGAACGAATTTTATAATCAATATTCTGACATATTACCCGTTAAATGTCAGACTTGTTTTTAAGTACGTTAACTTGACATCCATTCTATAGTCGGAAGGAAGAAGAAATATTTCTATGTACCAAGTATAGTAATCAATTAATCTATATAATATAATTTAAATTGATTTCTTCATTATGAAAGATAACTGTCGTACTTTTATGAGTTTAGATGAGCTAGTACGAGAATGTATGTAAGAGCTGTTATTTTGTGGATTAATGACCAGAGAAAATAAGGGATCCAACCTTTTAATAATAGTACCTTTGTTTATAATTAACTACAGCTTTCTTTTGAGAGAGCCATTTTCATATGTTTGAAAATGACATTCTTGCCACGTGTTCAACGCTTTTGTAAAAAAATTAAATTGAATAGCAAAATTAGAAGACATTTTTAGCAATACAATTTCAGTCTAAACATTTTTTACTAAAGGTTTATGAATTATAGGAATATTTTTAGCAAGAAAAGTAAACTTGTAATTTAAGTTCGTTACCTTAAGTTACAATAGGAATTTTATAAGAATATGATATGCACCTGGATTTTTCTACATTTCTGATACTTCAATGTTCTACGAATATTTTCTTGAAACTATCAGACTAGCACCTATGCGTTTTTCTTTTATATACAACTCAACATCAATGTAATGATACCGAAAAGGCTTATAGAAAATTCAATGAAAAATTAACAAGGCATATTTGTAACGTTTTCTTTTAAAAGGGTCTAGCACTTAGATGATATTTAAACGTCATTTTTAGTCACTTTTCAATTCAAATATATGCGTTCTTGGCAGTTTAATGAGGCTGAATGATTTGTTTTATTATTGTAGCAGGTGCTCTTACTTCATACTTCAAGCGATGTATAAGTGTGGCTGTGTCTCAGAATTTATGTCTATATACAGCTTACAGTGTAATTTTCCCCTTAATACTTAGATATTCTTAGAAGTTATGTTAAAGTAGCGCATATATTATGATGGGAAACAGCCAACGTTTTGCTGCTCTACACTTAGATTATCGTCGAACATTTGAGAAACAGAATTACAGTATCATAATATAGATTGTTACGTGTTACAATTTCGAAAGGTCTGAAACCGAGCTAAACGAAACTTAAATTTAGTAGTTAAATTGTAGTTTGGATTTAGCAGTTAAATAAAAGCCGATATATAGTCAGTTTATGATATTTGCTAACAAGACTGATACACACAGTTTTCTTTTTTTTTACACAAGTACGTTTTAATATACACACAACAATTCAATTTAAAATAACAGTTATTACAAATAGTTATTACAAACAATGATTTATAAACAAACGTTTCACAAACCTACAGGCAATATAAAATCTTCTTTCTAGTCTGGAATTCTTCGATATCTTATCGAGGGTTCACGATGAGCGAGTTAATTACGAGTTGACGTAGGTATAATTCATTTAACCGGTAGCTAGCTAGCTTTGTCTTTCGTTATTCTGAAGCTCACACGCCGAGTTTCCTACAATGAAGTTATATAATGTTTTTGTAAAAATATTAATGTCCGATGAGAATCCACTGAAGTTAAATGATTTGTAATGTTTGAACTTTGTAAATGCTCTTGGTCAAATATTTAAAGTTTACCGATTGATAAGCATTATAACAATCACAGTTATAGCTTCTGAATTTTATAGGACACTGACTATAGCAAACTAATAATAGATACTACTTTTGGCGCATCGCGTTGGTTATACTTATAGGCGTGTGGAGAGTTTCTCGAAATTTCAGTTTTACGGAGAATACTGACGCTAACACAAGCGTTTACGTACACTCATATATTGTTGATTCTTACTCTCGCGAATCTTCTACAACTTTAGAGAATAGGTGGGAGTTTCGCAATACATGTTTAATACTATAAGCTATGTATGCTTCTAAATATAAACAAACGTCGATATTAAAAAAATATATATATAATAATAAATCCGTCAGAAGATATATAGAAATAAGCCAGAAAAATGTTTACTAGCAATAAATTGACAGTATTCTGAAAAGTCAATAAACATGGCAACATAGTTTTATTACTGAGCTATATCAACTTGTAAACAATGGGATAAGTAGATTGGTAATTAATCTTTATCTGAATATACAGTAATGGTACATAACAAGTAACCTTTATCTATCTTATAAGCTAAAACTTGCTGAAGACAGTGTATTATTTTAGTGTAATTATGTTCTTGAGTTTTTTCTTAAATGACAATTGCAATATCTTATGTCGTGTTGTATTTCTATAAGCAGAAGTTAAAAACTGATATAATAGTTGTAAATAATAATATGTATACATTTGCTTACATTACATATAATACTCTTTATTAAAAACGGTGCTAAAAATTGAGGACTTTATATAGTTTATCCAAGTATTTCAGGTTGAGTACTACAAAGCTTAAATGCTAAAGATAATTAAGATAATTCTGTGCTCTTGATCTAGATATATTGTTGCGTTTTCCTCATTAAATCAACTTTCCTTTTAGTGTACTTGTCATTTGCCATTCTCGTTTGTGTCCTTTCAACATCATGCGTTTTGTCTTCGATTCTTCTCTTCATTGGAATATTTACGGTAAGTACAATACTATATGTTACAAATAATACTGAAGCAGAACCAAGACATCAAAAGTTTTAATTAGACGTGTCCGCGTTTTAGAGAGTTATTACGTTTCCTTCCACTCTGGTTTTTGATATATATTTTTGTATACGTTTCCGGTTTCTATTTATAAAGTTTAGTTGTTTAACAGAAATGTAACTCACCTAATACTGGCGCTTATCGTTTTATTGGCGTTGTTGTATTTGAAACTCATAAAACTTCTTGAATTAAAATGTAATTTTTATATCATTACCTCAATTTTCATATAATCGAAAGTACTCCAAGGAAGGAGGTCTTCATCAATATTCCAAAAGAGTTCGAATCCGAAACAAAACTATATATATTTATTAGTCTTAAAATTCTGTATAGAAGCTGCTCGTGCCTCCTAACCGAAGCATCTATCTAATGCATAAAACTTAAACAAGTATTATACATTAACTACACCTAGAATATTTTTAAACAAGAAATTGCTTTTGAAATAATTCGAATTGACTTCCATGTACAAAGTAGGAAAGGAAAAGAATGATTCTTAAGCTAACTTTGTAATATAGTATGTAACCAACATTTGTAGTTCTCTGTAAAGGTAAAATGCTTATGGGAGAACATTACCTGCATAAATTTCATTTTCTTCGCGTCTTCGTTAACTCTGTTGTATACTAAATTCCATTATAACTAGGATACTCTTATTTCAATCATTGTATGTTGATGCTTAGGACATAAATTTGTTTAACAGCACCAGTTGTTTTACAATATGTATAACAACTACTAGATAGTTTTTCCTTGTAGTAATATAACAGTTTTTAACCAAACATAATGGTCATGTTTGGATTCAAAGGATATAAACTAGTATGAGGAATGGTACTTAAGCAACAATCAATGATAAATGCCTGATATTCTTTTAGCCATCTTATGCATAACAAAAAGAAAATTAAATGTGGAAAAAGCTAAATGTTGTAATAACATTGTCCAGGCAAGTACGTCACATTAAATACACACGTATGTGGAATTTGAAATGAATACAAATGATTGTGAAGTGCTTACTAACGATTTGAAATTTGACAACAATATGCAGTTCAAATTATGAAAAGTAAAACAGTAAATGTTGTTGATAAGCAACAGCAAAAAACAATTCTGAATATGACATAAATTAGTTGATGCCGTAAAGGGGTGTACTGAGGACCACTGTGCTAATGTTGCTGTCTAATCTTATTCATTGTCTCGACAAATTATGGATGATATTAGCATAAAGATGCCATTAAATTTTCATTAAACAGAGGGCGTTGGTATTTTTATTATGATTTATTGGTTTCGTACTAGTCACCATTGTTTAAGATTGTTTAACTGTCATGGCCAGAATCAATCAATCAGTAGAACTTTAACGTTTGCGATAACTTCTACTATCAAAAGCTAAACGTAGGTCAAATAGATTTTTTAAAATATTCTATTACAAGCAAAATCGTTATATTATATATTTTGTTGGCATAAAAACGGAAATTAAATTTGCACTTTGCTAAAAAGTTTAAAATACAATATAAATTTAAAGATTAATTGGTCGATAACCAAAACTGACAAAAAATGTACACAAATTTATACAATTCTTAAAATTTTGTAAATGATTCTGAAAGTTTTCTCACATTGCACATTACACCCACTCACCCCATGAACATTTTATACAGTAATGATTTCGAACCATCACATTGCACATTACACCCACTCACCCCATGAACATTTTATACAGTAATGATTTCGAACCATCACATTGCACATTACACCCACTCACTCCATGAACATTTTATACAGTAATGTTTCGAACCATGAAGAACTGAGATGGTTTCAGAACGAGTTGTCATCACGCCGACGTCTAAAAACTCTCATGCAGTGCCTAGTTAATCTGAAGCCAATGCAATATATTTCGATTGTTTTAACAGGAATTAAACTCTAAAATTCGGGTTATGTCTCTATATTGGTACAGGGCAAAAACCCCACTGTGCAACTTTGCGTTTAATAACAAGCAAACAATAGACCAAACTCCTATAAATGCAAGTAAAATTACAGAACCTAACATAAACTGGAAAAATTGTGATAAACCTTGTCTTCTGAATTAGATCCAAGAACTCATCGAAGACAGATTTTCTGATGAAGCTACAATCTCGTATAACGTTATATGTATTTTTCGTACTTTTCTTTTTTCAGCGGATTTAAAGTTACATCCTATTTATACGTGTGATTCCATATACAATGTAGGTTTCATGGTCAGAATTTGTTGTGTATTTTCAAACTATGTCCATAATTAGTTACAGTTTTATAGTGCTTTCTCAGTGTTTTTATTTGAAGGTTCTTTAATATTTCTTTCCCAAAGTTATGAATTTCTATTATAATTATATCATTAATAAAAACAATTACATCTAAATTGGAAAAGATAAAAATGAAGAAGTAACTTAACCTTTTTTCTTCAAGTTATTACATAACTTGTTTGTCGCTACTTTCTTTATATAATATTTGATAGAGTTATTAGTTTGTTATACTGTATTACATACATATAAGCAAATTAAATTTTGATATGTCGAATATGCCATTTCCTTAGTTGATAGAGATCGAACAAATACACTTGTTTGACAGCTAAGTATGGAGATCATTAAATGTTCTTGTTCTGATTTTTCAATAAATATTTTTAATTTCAATTAGAATAATCGAAAATTATTGGTTCCCTGGATGTGTTCCTTGTCAGTAACTACTTTGACGGACGTTATCATGTGTTTCTACATGTTTACCCAAGCGGTAAGTTTAGTTAAGGTATACGCATACATGTAAATATTTTATAAAATACCTTTTGGTGATTATATTTTTGTTATTCACAGACATCTTTTGAACTGGGAATTATGATATTTTCTTTAGTTTAAGAATGAGTGTTTTTTATCGCATATCTCATTCAATATTGCTAGAACCAGCTGGCCTGTATGAGTTGCACTTTGTGCGAAAAATGTTTTTGTCATCTAAAATATTGAGTAACGGACTGTACAATTAATAACGGCTGGAGACGGCTTGAATGGGTAATGAAGAAAAACTTTAATATAAGTTTAACATAACAGCAAATGTACAACGTTTCGACAT
>NW_013665723.1:603476-605762 GCF_000517525.1 Limulus polyphemus | reverse complement strand
ATGTCGAAACGTTGTACATTTGCTGTTATGTTAAACTTATATTAAAGTTTTTCTTCATTACCCATTCAAGCCGTCTCCAGCCATTATTAGTCTTAAAGTGGGTTCCTCGTCATCGAAATTGGACTGTACAATTATTCCAAACATGCAAATAAATATTTATAAAAGCCACTGAATAGATAGGATTAAGCTTATCCATTCTGATAAAAGCAGCTTAAAGCAACTTAAAAATTAAATACGTTATTTCTTCAGAGTGAGAACTATTTTAGGCTTAGAAAACCTAAATTCATCAAAATTAATTGCTCAAATATCTTAACTCGGCTTAACTAAAAATATTATTGTGATGTTATTCTTGGACCAAATCAGTCAATAATATTTGGAAAGAAGTTGTAAGATATATATATATATATGAAAGATAATTTATGATTAGAAAAATAGAACGTACTGGTGTATATTAAGCGTCACATATAGGACTTATAATCTTATAGCATTTAATGACGTTATTTAAGTTTCTTGTTACAAGTGTAGTTTGGTGCGTTTGCTGTACTCATAAACAAAAGTTATGATTTGTGAATTATGCCTGGTTAATGATATCAAGTAAGAAGAACGCTATTGTAAAATGACAGACGAATTAAATATATTTATACATAATGTTTCACATTTGAATTCATAAACTGAGGAATGTTGGTATTCTATATTCGTCTTCTTCTCTATAGTCAGTTTCTCGGTGGAACAGCGGTAAGTATACGGATTGCAACGTTAAAATCAGGGGTTCGATTCCCCCCTCGGTGGACACCCTCTGATGTGGCTTTGCTACAAAACACGCACACACGCTCTTTAGACACTCATTCTACAAGAACATTGAAATATGCATAATATTTCTTGAAAGTCAAAATTATTTCTTAAATTATTTTACATCACTGTTTATCAAATAAAGTTAAGAAAAGTCCTAAATATGATAGATTTAACTGAACTAATTATGATAATTTTGCTAAGCTAAATAACTTTATTTGTTGTTAAGCGCAAAGCTGTATAATGGGATATCTGTACTATACCCAGGGATTGAACAACAAATTTTAGCGTTATAAGCCTTCAAGCTTAACGCTGAGCCACCAAAATTGGTTATGTACACATAGAATATTATTATTTTTATACAAAATATCTCGAGTTACTTTATAAAGGATATAATTGTGACCTTGCAAATTATTTTCAGGTCCATTTACATTTTTGTGACTGAAATCGTTTTATTCTTTATCATTATGTATGCATTTTAATTTGCCAATGAAGAATAGCAATATAATGAAAGAAAAAACGATTATTATACGTTACCAAATCCTTTCGGTTTCGGGCTAAAACTGTGACTTCTTGAAATACAATATTTTCGTTTGATTAATGATATAATGAATTTAGTATTTTTATTTTCATTTACTTACTTTACCAAGCGAAAAGAAGAAAAATCACTTTAAAAACATATTTCTGCGTAATTGAATATTCTACGAATTATAACAATGTATGATAATCTTTGAAAGGTTGTTTATATAATTCTTATTTTTCAGTTAGCCTGTAGTTGTAACATAAATACAGTATAATGTCAGGCAATGTGGTTTAAGTTTACTATCAAAAAGGTTAAATTACAGTCTCTAAACATACTTTTTGGGGTTAAACAGCCAATGAATTAAAGCATTATATTGATGAAAATCAGCTGGTAGAAAGATTTGCCTGGAATATCTTAGTGGTTATTGTGTCGTTCTGCGATACTGAATGTCAGAAGTTTGGGCAACGATGTGCCACTAAATAAGCTTTTAGCTTTTGGAGCACGTTATAACAATCAATCCCGTCATGCGGTAAAGAGCACATGTGTGGGCTGTAGATGCAGCTGACCTTTAACCAGCAGTTCTGAGTTAGAGATGGTTTTACCTAACTGACATTCTGTGGCCTAGTCGTCAGCCCATGTGTTACATTAGGTGCCGTTCAAATTGAAAATATCAAGCAAAGAGATCTAATTATTTTACGAGTGTCATGTTTTATTGAATTTGTACATCGTATTTATTAATCATCAAGATGTTTCTGAAATATTTGTCTTGTTTAACAGTACGAAGTTTCTAGCCAGCTACGTAAATATTTTAATTACAATTGACTCATGATATGCACATAGGTGTTATAAAACAAGATCTTGCCGACAGCCATCAACAGCTGACATAGTAATAGAAGTGGCACATATTATTGGCTGCGAGATTGATTGGCTGAGTTACCCGGTGTTGCCCGGTGAAAATTTAGATTTGAAATGTA
>NW_013665723.1:586077-602507 GCF_000517525.1 Limulus polyphemus | reverse complement strand
ATATATAGATAAGTTATGTATATGCTCAACACGGCTCAAAAGTCATCATATAAAGATATGACAGTTTAATCTATCCTGCTTGTAAAAACTTCATTATATGTAAGGTGACCAGACGTCCCAGTTTTACCAGACAGTTCCATTTTTTTGGTAGTTTGTCCCAGTGTCTCGAGAAAAGTTCTGGTGACGCACAAAACTTCCCGGTTTTATGATAAAGACATCAAACTGTCATTCACTTCGAACATACTAAGTCTATTTTATTTGCTCATCCTTGTAACACGTACTCTCCCGCCGCCAAACTCTCTCTCGAAAGTTCCATCTGTTCGTGGTAAGAAACATAGGTTTGCGCAGTTCTGAACGTGGAGACAGTTAGGCAGCGTTCATCGTCAAAACTCACTTTACACAGTCATGTACTGAATTTTGTGTCTATTTAATGTAAAAGACAGAATTTCTACGTTCCTTTTATTACCCATAAAAACATATCAAAACGGTTTCAAAGTAATGCTAAATCCTGAAGGTAGTATGTTTGAAATTGTTATGGATTCTTAAATAAATCCAGGTACGAATTGATGCACTGGATAAAGTGAATAATAAAAGATTTCTTGGATCTGTACTCTGACTACTTTTGCTCATTTGTTTTGTATCTGACGTAAATAAAAAGGAGTTGAAATTATTTCAAAAACGATGACAAAGTTAATATGTTTGGAAATGTTGTGGAACAGTTCAAGCAATAAATTTGAATTATTTCATATTTATGATAACCATATTGGAATTAGGGGCAAGGGCTGGGCTGTTCAGAGTTTTCGGTTTGGAAATCTGGTCACCCTATTATATGATATTTTAACTCTATGAGAACCTCACTGATTGGTACAATGTACATTGTTACTACATATAGATCTTCAATATATATATGAGATCGACACTGAACAATATTGTAATTATATCTGTATGTGTTGGTCACTGGATTGGATCTTCTTAACTTAATGAAGATTAACTCTATACAGTATTTAAAGTTTTGATAGGACGACGCTGAGAAGATTGGCTCGACGTAAGATTGACACTATAAGATATCGACATTATATAAGCACTACAAAGTTCGGGACCTGTACATTGACAAAATTTGTGTTCGCTTGTATATATACTGCATCATACCTATATATTATGTAAGTAAATATTTGGGGAATAAACCGTAGGTAGCTAAATCACTGAGCATTCATCGTTCTATCTGGTCAACTCGTGTGATCTCAAATAAGTATAATTTTAACTATGCATAAAGCCCCCACCCCCCAGTGGCACAGCGGTATGTATGCGGAAGTACAACGCTAGAATCCGGGTTTCGATACCCGTGGTGAGCAGAGCACAGATAGCCCATTGTGTAGCTTTGTGCTTAATTACAAACAAACTATGTATAAAAGGGTAAAATATATATTAAAGTGAAATAATTTATAGTAAAGGCTTTTTTTAAATTCGCTTTTGTTGTTCTTTTCGAAAGAGGTTTAAAATTGGTGATTACTGTAATGTTCTCCATTTCAGGAGGACTCTGTCGTTATAACGTTTGTGTAATCTTTGACATCTGGGCAGCCAAGATGATTTCAGGCGATAAAATAAACAATTTACTTCCGTTATTGTGTACTACTACTGGTCTTCTGTTCCTTGTAAAAACCACCAGGATATCTTTTATTAAGCGGGAATGTGGCATTAACTAATTTATTACAATTTTGTAAAACATATGTATAACGTATACAAAGATAAGTTTTGAGCGGTGTAATGATAATGCAAACATTAAGTAATGTCATGTAGTTTAAATACATGGACATATAAATTACAACTGTGGTCAAGATTGACATTTTGTATATCATTGTTTACTGTGTATTAAAAGCACGAATATATCAATGTGAAATTGTACTGGTAAAATAGCTGCTATGTAGGTAAAACATTGGGTTATCAATTAAATATATCTTACTTGCTTTATATGCTGCATTAGAAAATGTCAGTGATACCTCATCTAACTCATATAAGTTTTATCATACTTTGCATTCAGTGAAGATACAAATATATTTATTATTTCTTCCTTAAGATTATGCAGCCAGGACTTTTTTTATTCACCTTTCAGTACAATATCCGAGATGAAGTATATTTTCAATTTAAAGGCGGCTGCTATTAAAATATCTATGGCATTTAAAGATAGAATAACATATATATAATGTTTCGACTCTATTAACTGAGTTGCCCTTAAGGTATTTTGTCATTTGTGTTGAGCTTTGCATTTCAAAAGCCAGTGCATGGAAACATCTTAGCCATTAATTTAGGATACATTTCATACAGACTATTGAGATAGAATGTATTAATGTAGAAGAAACCAAGTAATATTAGGTATACTTTCGCTGGGTCCCCGAAAGTGTTCTGCTTCAAGAGTCAATAAAATCAAAATTAAAAGTAACGAATGTTCTTATTTCTTGCCTTTGTAGTTCATATGTCATACTGTGTTTTAGCCTAGAGAGTGCATAATTTTTCTCGTGATTGATGACACACGCACGTTTTATTGAAGTCACGACAGTACAAATTGCAACGTTAAACGTTCCTTATGTGACATCATTTTAATGTCTATTAATTGACTGACAGACAACACATTACTGCATAGTTATGCGAGTGGTTAAAACAGGTGATTCCTCCAGGCGCCCTTTGGTCATTTTCAAGGAAATAACACTATAACAATGAAAGAGAAGCTTTGAATAAAGTTTCTCGTGATTATGTACCTTCCATTTTGTAGATTACGATGGATTTATAAAATCAATATAAAATGGTATAAGCCTTATAATTTAGATCGTAGACGAATCTACTCAGACAACTGACCGTAGACATATGGTAGGTAGTATAGAGTATTTGAAATTTTCTTTTAAAGAAAACATGTTGAAAAAATATTAATTTCCACCTTTTTTTTCCAGAGCTACAACCCTCTCTTAGGAATAATTTTTATCGTGGATGTGTTCATTTGCTCGTTGAACGTAAGTTTCTAAAATTATTATGCAATGCTTTAAATATTGCTACTTTAATTATTTCAGTTAATAATGAATTAATATTTGAAACACGGATATGTTGCCAGACATTGTACCATTATTAATTTAAACTTAATAACTGTTTTCAATAGAACAGACAAATCGTATTTTACCATCAAACAATGCTAATAATAATCTTAATTTGTCAATAGTGAAAAAAAATGTTACTCCCCAAAGACAGAACGTGAGTGTAAAAAAGGAAGTTATAACTTGCCGTATTTTTATTGATTTTTGTTTTTTTTATTGAAAACGTAATTTATTAGACCAGTATGTAATTTTTACAGGAAAAAAAATAATACTGAACCCAAATTAATTATTAGGGATAGAACAATTAACACAAACTAAAATTAAGTGTATTTAGATCCACTGGATATCTTGTAGATTTTTAGCAGTCTAAGAATGGATTTAAAGTTTCTCATCTGGATAACTTTTGGATTGATTTTATTAACCACTAGTTGAACAAATTTATTCCCATCAAAATGTCAAAAAAGAATTCAGTCTCAGGCAGAATGACGGATCGAAAACTTCCAAAAAATGTTTGTCCAAAATGTTTTCCAGTTGATAGGCTTTAGATGGAAACAGGAATTCGCGCTGATCAAAGGATTAAACTGATTTTAAAGTAAATGCCTCGTAATCAGTCTGGCTTTTTATGAATTTTATTATCATTTGGTGTTTCAAAGCCGAATGTACCGCAGAACACATTATCAAACTAAATAGCAAGCGACAAAAATTATCACTTTAAGAAGTTATCACAACGAAATACTGGGATTTTAATAAAACATTTTAAGGTTATTAATAGTTTGATACTTATCTATGGATTTACTTTGTATTTTCGCACCGTATGTTTTACGTTAAGGAGTAATTACATGTCTTACAACTAAAAGAATCCATTGAAGATTTTAGTTGCTTGCGCCAGACAATCTTTCTTCCTAAAGAAATTATATTAGAGAGGGTAAGAATTAATCAAATGCAAATTTTGTGCTTCAGAACCAGCTTGTTTTCCATGTGAATATTATTTCTTATTCGCCACATGATTATACTTATACAAAGAAAAATCTCGAAAAGGGGAGAATTGATTGCATTACAATAGATGCCTCTCTCTAGTTGGGTTTCGTGTAAACCTTAGTACCCAAGGCAAAGATACTTTTCCAAATTAACTTTCTAACGACAAGCTAGTTAGGTGGCGGATTTTATCAGTATATCATCAACTGATTTCCGCCTTCAAATAATGTCATCTATTTGGCAAAATATCTACGAATTCAATGTATTATAACCGGTTTATGCTAACTACCACATGTCGATTTTGCACGAACAAGGAAAGCAAAATTCCAACAGGTGAAGCTTCAAATAAAATCTTTGGAGGATCTTAGTTGCTATACGAGTTCACATAATGATGGATTTATCTCCATAACAGTTATGACTATATGAAACACCAATCATGAGTTTCAAAACTGTTTTAATATTTCTTGTTAATCACCACATGATACTTTTCGCTCTAAAAATAAATATCTAGCAAAGGAAAGGACTAAGTTAAGTCCATGTTTTGTTTTTCACAACCAATTGGTGCCCATCAATTACAAGAAACTGGAAATCATATGTTAAACATTGTTAAAAAATACTACAATGAAGCTGAAGAGAATATAACAGTGGAGTGAAACTTTAAAATAAAATAAACTATGCTATAACTAATTTTTTTTATAAAATTAAAACTATAATTTCTGTTAGTTTTGGCTTATCAAAATGTCGAGAGAAAATTGAAGTGTGAAATTTCTAAGTCTCACTGTTATGTTTACATCAGAGTAGAAGATTAAATTTTTGAAGAATGGACAGGACAAAAGCAACCATTTAGTTAGTAGAAATAAATGCATTTTAAACAAGAAAGTTATATCTTTTAATTAACATTACACTTCTAATGTTTATAATTCATCATGTTTTCTTTCAGGTTTATTGCTTGCTATGTGTTTCTTCACGATATCAGGAACTTTCGTTGGAACTCTATACTACTAAGTTTGAAGAGGATCGGGTAATTAATATGTTTGAAAAGTTGTTAGTGTACATATTAATTCCAGGTAATATCGAGCATTTAATTATATATTAGAAATAATGTAAACTGATTACACTTTTATCTTAAAACTACTCATATAGAAAGTAGTAAAACATACCAGTTATATGTTATACATTTTACTCATTTCTTTTTCAGTCTTATATATCTTTTAAAAGAAACCATTTATTTTCTAAATACATTTAAACGTAGCATCATATAGCTGCTGGAATTCCATCATGCATTGATTAGCACAGCTTATTTGTGACGTATACTGACCACGTCATATAGACGTCACATTAATTAGTGCAGAAATAAATTGTGTAATAAAAGCAAACTTAATTCCATTTTTATAGCTTGAACTTTCTCTAATACTTTCATTTGATTATTATATGAAACATTTGACAACAGTTGCTTGAGCGCTAATTGAGATCGGAATAATGTATATTTTCTTGTTTTTTTAGAAGCATTTTAGTTCGGTTTTTATGTTGTTCTACTGCCGATATTTCGTCTTCAATAACTGGATTCCCTTTAGTATCCTTGTAGCATAGATTCAGTGAAAAATGCGAGTTCATTATTAATATTATTTTTCAATAAATAACGGATCCTTCAATATAACAATTGTCGCTATTTAAACTTAGATTTCTTTTTAGTTATAAGACAAATACTGAAATAACTTTGCAAATAATTATATTATTAAATTATCATTTAACTCGTCATGAAAAGTAGGGACCTCTTAATATATAACTAACAAACATTTTTTATGCAACGAAAAACTGGTTATGGATTTCGTACATATTTCACTTCGTTGTCTGACCTTCTTATAATTATTAATTAATAAACAATTGATTTATATGAAATTAACGTTTTTAATTAAATAAGATAAACACATTTTAGCACTAAAACGACTTATTAAAAATTACTGTTTGAATCTGAGAAACAACTTAAAAATAAATGTTGAATACATTTAATCAATTAATAGCTTTGTTCAGAAATATAGAGGAAAATATTAATTATCTAATTAAAAATGAAACTGTATATAAGATAGCATTGATTGTATTGATTTATTTTTACGTCAGAGGGCTATTTCTCTACGTCATCAAGGATCGATCAAAGTTCGAACCACTGACTCCTCATTAAACAAATCGACTGCTCTTATAGACGATGGTTCTTCTTTGGGGATTTATCTCCTTCCGAGCAGCCAAAGAAAAGGATCGACATCACCAAAGAGTCAGTTACTTACGGAATTAAGTACCATTTCAGAAGAACGAAGCTTTTCGAATTTCAATCGGAAGCCGAGTACTGACGTCAGTTCCGTTAATCTTGATAGTCAAATGTTGTCGCCTTCTACGTGTAAACGACCTTTCTCTGTAAATTCTTCATCCCCGACTCACTCGATTGAACTCTACTCTGAAATTGGATCTGAAAACAAAAATGAATGTTTGAGTTTCTCAACAAAGGATGGTCACTTATGCCCACGAAATACAGGGAATGGGCCGGTCTACTGCTCACAGTTCGAACTTGTTACTTTTTCCATATCTGAAGAGCCTACTGAGTCTCACCTTTAATGTACACGGTATTATCAAGTCAATGTAAAGCAGTTAAACTGTCCTAATGTACACGTTTTCAACAGGTCTGTGTAAAGCAATTTAACTGTCTAAATTGTAAAACGTATTGCTAAAAGACTTATAGCTCAACACAACTGTAATATGAAATGAAAATAAAATTTTATTGCTATATTCTCAAGAATTGGGAAATTTATGTACAATTAGTCTAAATTTGTAAAATGTCAGAAAATAAATGGAAAATAAATAATTCTGTCTGTATTTGAGTTCAACATGTCATCAAGTAATGATCAGAGCAAGGCTTCATATTATTATACACTCCATAAATGTGAAGAATGATTAATGTTCGTATGTACCTTTATTTTCATATGCTCTTAGTAGCACATCGGTATATTTGCGAACTTATACGGCTAGATACCCGTGGTAGTCAGAGCACAGATAGGCCATTGTGTAGCTTTGTGCTTAACTACAAACTAACAATTATATTTTTATTATAATATTTATTTTGTATTGTCGACTTAATTTATTTTAAATCAAATCAAAATTTTACAGAAAATACAACAAAGGTATGACAAAAAAATTCAGATCTCTCTAAGATCACTAGTAAGCGTTTTCATTGTTATTTGAAAGTGAGTGATTCAGAATTATATAAACTATTCTATAAGTTTCCTATAAAACTTAAACATACACTTTTTTACGCGTTAATGTAATTAGGTAATTGCATTAGATAGGTGTTCAAGATCTATGGCAACGATACAAGAATCAGTGTCAAAGCCTTAAAGATTTACTTTCTTACTTACTTTTAATGTCATTAGGTAAATACTGATATACAGATAGGTGTTCAAGATCTATGGCAACGATACAAGAATCGGTGTCAAAGCCTTAGAGATTTACTTTTTTACTTACCTCCTTACAGACCTTTTTTTTAATCGCTAAAATTTACTTGCCGTAGATACTTTAGTAAAAAAAACTTTGTTTCCGAATGTTCTGTAATGTAATCTTTCCAGAAAGTGTCAATTTTAGGTGTCATCTCTAGTTACATGTTATTTCATTTCAACTGAATTACAACATCAAGATCAGGGCTTTTAACCTATAGAGCCACAAGAAAATTGGATAGCTAAGAGTAGGATGATTAGAAATGAAAATTGTTAGCATAGATCGTGAACAGCCCTATGTATTATAAGTTACTATTCAGACTTCTTACAAACTCTGTTTACCCTTACATTTGTTATCTTCTAACTTTGCATTTTGTTTTTATTTATTTTAGTCTAATTACAGTTTTTAAAAATCATTCTATTCAATTTCTTTATTAAAATATTTGCGAACATTCTTCGAAAATTTATATTGATCAGCCACATTAGAAGAATATGACACTACGTCTAGTTTGGCAACTCAATAAAATACTGAAGTATTTCTAAAACAAGATAGAAAAAAAAAGGAATATTTAAGAACGTTATAGAAAAATAAACTTGATATCATTCTCAGTGATGTACGTTTACATATACTTTGGATTTACTGTTGTAGTTTTGTGAATGTTCAATAAATCTAGAAAACAGTAGTCACTGACTGAAACTGTATGGCATATTCGAATAATTACATGATTAATTGAAAATATTTTTAATGGCCTTTGTCATTCAGATGTACAATGTTAGAAGCTTTGGAAACGCAAATAAAGTTGTTGAATTAGCTTCTGCATTTTCGAATTACTGAGAAATAAACAAGTAATCATAATTTTATTACGAAGCCACTCCACGTAATTTAGACGACCTCTGTTAGGAAGCATATTCCTAGAATGCACGTGCTTAATGCGGGGGTACTAAAACACAGAAATTCCATCGTTTTCGAGCTTTTCTTTGAACTGTTAAGCGTCTTTAACAAGTAATCAGCATATAACCTTCACTATTCAAAATTTGAAACTCGAGAAATAACAAAAAAAAAGGTATTTTATATACACTACGGTATAAAAGTTTGATATTTTTTTTCACAAGTATTTGTATTTCTATTTACTAAATAGACTGTAAGAGTTGTACCTTTCTCAGAATGTGAAAATAAAAAGTAATTAGACCTGTTCATATTCCATTTTAACTTTTCTCAAAACTCTAAGGTTTCAATATGACAAACATTTTCTTTAAGTTTGTAAATGAATTTTTGAAGACTAGTCGTTGAATACTAGAATCTATTTATAGTTCCATACAAATTAAATCTTTTTGTATACACGTTTCTTGATATTTATTTATTTTCTCCTAAATACAGCGAAACGATCCACATACGTTCATTTCTACACGTATAAAAATGTTGACAATTTTTCACATATAAAATAACCAAGAAGACTTAATTCTAATAAATAAATATTCTTAGATAAAATTATAATATACAATTAGTCAAAAATGCCCAAGAGAGAAATGCTTATGCTACCAAGTAATAATAAAACAGTAAATAAAACAATATGATGCGCGATTGATTTCAGATATTTTTATCATATTCTTCTTAATTAGATCATTATAGATTATAAACCAGAAGCGTGCAAAACTATCATTTCAGATAGACTTTTGTCTGTCGTCAGTTTAGCCCAGCAGCTATGTTCTCGTTTTGAATGAAAGGCCTCTTCGGAAGTGACTTGTAGCAGTAGCAGACAAAATATAGATCTGGAGTAGTTAGCAAGCCTATCCTTAACCAAAGTATACCGCATCATGGTGATATGAGCACGTGATCTGTTACGTCATGAACACTAATTAACTGCCTCTATAAGGTCACCATTGATCGATTCCAGCTTTTGGAGCATCCTCTTGTCTGTCCCTGGTGGCACTCCAGAGATAAACCCACTCCTGGTGGTACGCTGTGAAACTGTCCGCCCCTAGCAGTACTATGTAAAATTATTTCATGTTATGGGTCCCGTGACCTTCCCACCAAAAAAAAGATGTTTCTGCTCTTATTGTCAGAGGCAGCTAATTAGTGTTTATGTCAACCGAGTCACATAACTGTATCAACCAATCATCGTGAGGTGGCATGCTTTGGTTAAGGTTGAGCACTCCAGCTACTATCTGGAATCCGTAATGAACTAATTAAGAAGAACGTAATGAAAAATATGTGCAGCCGAATGTCGTTTTCATTATTTTTGTCAGACCTACTGAGCCTCCTTACTTCAACAGCTTAGCTGTTTAATACGTTTATACAATATACATACTAGCCGTGACCCATAAAACATTTGCGGTAGTTTTCATGCCATTCGCTTGGGTTTTCCTTAATCTGTTATTTTCATGCACGCCATTTAAGCTACACTTTCTTGCAGGTATTATGTTAGGTCGATAAATCCTGGTCTATTTGAAAAAAATAAAAATAGAAATTACGTGGTCAGGCAAATAAACTCACGTAGACGTAAATTTATATAATAAAACTACCGGAAATTAAACAATAAAGTATAGTAATGGTACATAATAATGTATAGAGTATGATAGAATTATGAGAGTTAAGAAATTGCAAAAAATGGAGAATAAAACCCGTACTATAGAAAAAAGTAGCTAAAAGGTGTTTAAAGGTGTCTATAATATAAACCGAAGCTAAGTTACTGTAAAGTAAATTTAAAGCTGTAATGAAGGCAAACTTAGCTTAGTATGCAGGAACGTCTGAATGCGTGTTCACAAAGTGATAAGCACATGAATTAACATGGGTATTTTAGACCTAAGTTAGTCGAGAAAGCCTATGGAAATTGTATTTAATGTAATGTTCATTTTTTAGGAAATTACACGCGGGTTAAGTTTTGTTTGTGTGAAATACTTTGCAAATAAATCAAACAACCAAAGTTGAAATCGAAGTTAGTCAGCACGTGATGACAACGACATTATGCCATCCTGTACGATACTAGTTGCATTAAGAAGTTTGACTAAGCAAAAAAAAAAGGTAAAGCGATTCTGAATGAGAGAGCCAATATGCAATCCGTACTTTTCAGACAAATGCCCTTCTAGCGATATCAAATTTGTAGCGTTTGGTCGAGAACTTTGCGAGAAAAGTTCCGGACAGACAAATGCAACCGTATTATTTATATAGATATGTATGTATAGTTCTGTTGACCAAATTATGTTATATTACAATCCTGATGTTGGTAAATGATTTCACTTTCTAGTATTCAGCCACTCATATCTTAAAAATTGTACCTGCTTTTCAGATTCTTCAGTTTTCACCCAAATCAAAAAAAAGTAATACGACTAGAAATTTTCATTGGCGTACGCAGTGACAATGATGTTTGGAAATCGTAGCTGGTTGTTATTAACTTTATGTTGATGTAGCCTTCCAACGCTGTACACACACACACATACACACACACACACACATATATATATATATATATAATGGATACTATTACTTAAAACTTAAGCAGTAATTAATTCTACTTTATTCATTATAAAAATGCCCAATGAAAGGATGAACGTCTAATAAACCTATATATAAATTCTAAACAGTTTAATCAGTCATTTAGTTATTCGTTTGTTTGTGGTTAAGCACAAAGCTACAAAATAGATCATCTGTTCCACCACGGGTATCGAAGCTTGGTTGTTAGTGTTATTCGTTCTTAGACTTTCCGCTGTGCCAATGTGAGGCATATTGAATTAGTAAAACTGACAAGTCTATTTACAAAATGTAGAAAAAACAAAAAAATTTTAAGGAGGTATGAAAAAAATCAGTCGGCATTTAAAGTATGTTTTTTTTGTTTCAAATATATTAAACTTATTAAAATCAGTTTGTTTTTATATATTTTGAAATTCATTTGCACGTAATTTTCAAAGTAATTCTCATAAACATTTTCCTGATCATGTAAAAACGGAAAATAAGCTCTGAGCTGAAAAGAATAATCAGGCATTCCTCCAGACAATGCACAATTACTGAACATTCTGTAGGCTACATGTTATGTACTAGAAGAAATGAAAACCAGAAGTATGCTAAGTCCATTTTCAAAATTAATAACTAAAACCAAGCAAATGTTACCTTCTATATGAAAGAAAACGGTAGCTTTCACGGATCTCATTATTACATTCAACATCACAAGATCACTTTAGTTTCGTATTGTTCACCTACAACCAACATTTAATAACTAGAATTCACTTTCTTAATCTATTTCACACCATTACAGCTGATGTTCATGCAACTGATTATATAAATAGCGTTTCGATCACAATCGTGTCTGTCGTATCTTAGCTGGACTGATGAGCTCAAGTATTATGCCAAAGGCCTCATCGGCACTGAATATGGTATATATAGTTTGGTTGACATATTATTTCATATTATTCATTTCTTTCATTCATAAGTTTTTAGAATAATTGCAAAACCAATTAATTAGTTCGAGAAATGATGAAAAACAAAAGAAAAAGGCAAAAGTATTTTCATTACAGCATGACAAAGCTCATAGATATGCTTGTATTCGAAAGATCACAAGATTTTTCCACAAAAATAATATTAATTATAATTATAAGTTATATTAATTTTAAGGTACATTATGTTGGTAATCTCTAAAACCGGGTGAAAAACGCAGTTTAAATGCACGATAAAATCTTAGTTGATAAAGAGTTATAAGTCATATAGTTCCAGGAATAGCTGTTACCATCACTAGGACTTCATGGTATTGAAGGTTCAGCCAATTCATATTCCTCAGGTAGGAAATATACATAATGACTAATATTCAAGATCACAAAATAACTCAATAATCCGAGCAATTTGGGAAAACAAGTACACATTCCGAAAGAACTCGGGCTAGTTATTGGGTATATTTTCTAGTCATATCTTTTTTACTGTTGACCCTGGGTGAGTTTGAATATCATGAATGCCTAATATTCAAATTCCACAGGGGCAGAAACACTTTTTCCAGTTGATACATTTCTTAGGCTATAGTCTCTGTTTATTTTGCGTACTACAAATCCTCTCTCTTAAATATCTTAGGACTGGGTATGGCCTATTGTTAACGTACTGAAGTGGATCTGAGGGGCTATATGGTTCGCTTCCTGTTGTCGTAAAATCATGCGCCTCAGTTTGGGTTAATGGGTGCGTTATAAGAGTGACTAGTAAGCCCTTTTCGATAACAGTAGCACAAGTGTTAGCGGTGGATACTGATGACTAGTTGCTTTCCCTTTAATCAATCAATTCAAAATTAGAGAGGGCTAGAGGAGATAGCCCTTGTGTAGATTTGCGAAAATTTCCGTTACAATCCAAATTAACTTTAAATCTCTGCTTTAAAGATGCTGTACACTAGCATATATATAAGTATATATATATATATATATATATATATATATATACAATAAATTTATTTGTTTACCATAAATACATCACGGACATATACTGCTATGCTAAACAGTTTTAAGCACAAGATGTTTGAGGTAATAAGAAACTATATAAATGTTCTTGTAATATTTAAATGGGTTGCTCTTATCTCAAACAGCGTTAATGTTGATATATAGATCAATTTGTTCAAAACTGTAATGTTAGAAAGAAAAATCATTATTTTTTTATTCATATGAACATGACCTACGAGATCAGTATGTTCTTTGGAATTGCTCTCGTTTCCTATGCCTTATAGATGATGGTTCGCTGTAACTAATTCTACCACCATTACAAGACTTTTAATATTAAAGAAGCTATGAGGAAGGAAGAAGAACAAATTACCAAAATATTCTCTGACAATGGGTATTTGGATTTGGAACAGGATAAATAATGCAAGTCTAGTTTTAATTGCTTACAATTCAAGGTGATTCAAACATAAGAAACATAGAATTTCATATTCATTAGACCAGAGATAGTGGAAAATACAATTATGATATTATTTTACAAACTTCAGAACTTTTAAATGTTTGTTAATTTGTTTATATGTATGTGTATGGCCAAAAGGTAGAATGGCTTTAAAAACACAATAAAAACCAGGTATGGCTCATTGGTTAGCATGATATAATGTGAATTCGAGGCTCATTATTAGCATCCTGTTACCGTAAAACTACGCTCCACAGTTTGGTGTCTACCGAAATATTGTTGCGAAAAGGAAATAGACATTTTTTTTACCTAGTTTATATGTTTAATACCTTTTTTGTATCTAATTGGTATTATATTTTTGCGTTTTACGAATTAAGGCTGTTTAGCGAAGTTCTACATGTATTATATCCCGTTTTTTGTTCAATTTTTGACCTGAAAAGCTAAAATGTTAAGGTATTGAATTTTATGGTTGCAAGAATAAATGGCGAGCCATAAAAACTAGGGTTTGTGAAGCAATCGTCTGTGTTGCTTCTGATTTGGATCTTTTAATCTTTAAGTACTAGGGAAATGATTACATAGATTCTAAAATATTGGTAACATTTATATTTATGTTGTATCAAGAATATCTACTTTTTAAGATCAGAAAGCCTAGCTCCGGGCTCGTTCCTATCACCAGCACTCTTGATAACTGACCTCTACTTGGACCAATACGAAAATAACGCTCTCAAAACAGTCGCTCTGCATACATTACAATAATTGGCTCATATATGTTTAGTCATACACACTAAGAGAAGATTCAAGAGTTCATGAGCTACACGAACAAACATCTCACAGTAAAATTTATAAATGAAATAGAAAAATATAAGAAGCTTTCATTCCTTAACGTGATAGTTACTAAGACGTATAAATCATACACCACAGGAGTTTAGAAGAAGTCTACAAGTACACGTTATTATCTCGACTATAAATTAAAGTACAGACTGTTTAGTTTTCAGAATGAAGACTTGTAATGCCACAGAAGCTTCAGAAACAACAACAAACAAGTTACTACAACCCTCCTTAACAATGGACACACTTAACATATGTAAGAGAATAATACAGAATATAAATACCAAGAATAAACAGGAATATATTTACATATATACAGCCATATTCCGCTGTGTCAAGGGTTTCTCTGGAAACGGATACGTAAACAGCTTAAAGTCACAACACAATACGATCGTAGTTAGTACACATCAAACCACCTAAAGGTCTAATAGAGAGGAAATATACCACTTACAGCATTCTCTATGAATGTAGCTTCCAATAGAATTCAGGAGCATAAGAATCATACAAGACTCAGTAACAATGAGTTATCCGCATTATCTCATTATGGCAGAAATGACCATATTATGAAATGGAATAATCATAAAATAATAATATATGAATCCCACACGAAAAAAAGAAAGCTAAAAAAAGTATCTTACTCCCACTTAACTGATAACACACTTAGTTAGTAAACTATGGACACTCTTCTTGAAAACACTCGTATAGGTCTTATTTGAGTGGGTAATACACAAGACTTTCTATCAAAAAGATTCAGGAGCCAAAACCCGACTTTACCAATACCAAAATAATTCTTCTAACGCCTTCCCTGAAGACTGCAGCAGATGAAGAGTCATAATGTAAGATAAGAACAAGGTATTAATTAGTATGTAGTTGTAAAAATATATTAACAAGTATTCACTAATTGATAATGAGATTTAAGTGATTGTAATATGTAAACAAATAATCACTAATTGATAATAAGACTTAAGTGATTGTAATATATAAACAAATATTCACTAATTGATAATAAGACTTAAGTGATTGTAATATATAAACAAATAATCACTAATTGATAATAAGACTTAAGTGATTGTAATATATAAACAAATATTCACTAATTGATAATAAGACTTAAGTGATTGTAATATATAAACAAATAATCACTAATTAATAATAAGACTTAAGTGATTGTAATATATATATAAACAAATATTCACTAATTGATAATAAAACTTCAGTGATTGTATGGGCTATTAACTATTACAGCTATTGATATTGGATCGGCACATCCCAACCGGTGTCATTTTATCTAGCGTCAGACAAAAATACGAAATCCTATAACCCAACGAATGCTTTCGAATTTGTCTTTAACTGATTTTTTTAAACCTACGTGCTTATTCTGGACACGTTCTTGAATTATAATGGAATAGAAAGAAACAAATTCGTATTTGATCAAGTATGTGAACATTAAAGCAAACAAATGTAACACGATAGCAAATAACAGACAAAAATATCGCATTAAACTTTTTGACGCTGTGAGTAACCTTTTCTAGTCATGGTCCAATAACTTCTTTGGGTCTTAACAGACAAGTTCTTTTTAAGCTGTTCTACATTGTGCAATCACATTCTTCTTGTAGTTTCTTTGTTAACAAGTTCATGTTAAACAGTAGTGAGTCATCAACGGGTACCGTCGATGTGACATTTTCGGTCGTAATTCCAAAAATATCTTATGAGATTCGTCTAACTTTAGAAATATTAGGTTAGTCTTAAGCGAACGATGCAAAATAATTCCCACAATAAGAAATATGTTATACACTGATATATTAAAGAAATAATAGAATATAACTAATTTACAAACACATAAAATTAGTTGCCTGCTACATGCATTATAATCACTTCCTTGTCCTTTAAAAAGTAAAAACACCACTTTACGCAGAACTTTAAAAAATCATCCCTAACAACGTCATGTGACTAATTAAAGCTTAATAATTATCCTACAGTGCAACTTAACATCTAAGTTAATTTACTACGACACATGCTACTGCTTAACTATAAAGTTGGGTAGGAAAACAATAAATATTGTGCAGAAAAATAAAGGACAAAGAAAACTAAAGGTTATGTAAATAAAATAATAACTTATTAAATGCATGCATGGCCAGGTGGATAAGGCGCTCGACTCGCAATCTGAGGGTCGTGGGTTCGAATCCCCGTCCCACCAAACATGCTCGCCCT
>NW_013665723.1:584214-586062 GCF_000517525.1 Limulus polyphemus | reverse complement strand
CGGTGAATGGTGATGACTAGCTGCCTTCCCTCTAGTCTTACACTGCTAAATTAGGGACGGCTAGCGCAGATAGCCCTCGTGTAGCTTTGCGCGAAATTCAAAAACAAACAAAAAACAAAACAATTAAATGCATAGCACAATAGTTTAATAAATAGTAAATATATTAATACTGTAATCAAAAAAAGAAAGCGAAATGTAATAACAGCAAAAATAATTCAGTTGGTACACTAAGAGCTGTGTTTAACATAAATAGCCCGATTTTAACTATTCCCTACACACATGCTCACTTTACAAAGCAGGCAGCCTTAAGAACTGGACAAGATCTACAAGATACGTAAGCTAATCACGCAATAGTAAATAGGTACTATACACTGAACTATTATAAACCTTGCATTAACTATAGTCGGAAGTTAAACTAACGATGGTCGCCGTATTAAAGTTGTTCATTATTAGCGTAAAAAAAGCAGTTAAGACGTTGAAGTTTAACTGCAAGTTTACAGATTTGAAATGGCTGTGGTATTCTGCCGAAATATTAAGTACATAATCGATATCACGAATATTGTTGAATTTATTTCAAAATTAAAGTGAGTAAATGTGTTATTCAAAACTCAGTAGGACAAACTTCCCGTGTGAAAAAAGTAAAATGCGCTTATAAGCTTTGTCCACGAAATCTTATAATACTGAACAAATTATATCAGACCTAATAAAAAGCGAATCGTAACCAATGTAGTATAACTTAGTTAGAATATTTGTATTCGAAAATACAAAATATATAACTGGTAAAATAAAAGTGTATGTTTATTGAAATTTTGAATTTGAAAGTATAATTAACAATGCTGATATTTACATCCAATATATATAATGCGCTTTGTTTTAGTGAAAGAGGTTTTCTTTTTCAGAATGGTTTTTAGTGGATAAATGTGTGTAATATTTCGGTAGAAGAATATCACAATATATTTTTAAGCGAGGCAAATGTGCAAAGATTTGTAATAGTCTTTCTCATTAAGATTTGTTACAAATAAAAATTCAAGTTGAAATAAATATACGTTTGAAACTTGTGGGCTGAAGTTACTCAGCTATAGGTATTTCATACTTTTGCTGAAATATATGTTATTGGATTGTAGAAATGTGTTTTCAAGTAAATCAAATACAGCTTTTAAGAATTTACTTTGTGAAGCAATGCAAATTTCTATGACTATCATCATTATAGCAAAAAATATATATACTAAAACATAACTCTTAAACGATCCTGAAATTCTTAATGAAATACTATTTGATTTTGTAAATAGGAAGATCAGACTAAATATTATTAAAATAAAAAGTTTTAATTGTTTTTCTTCTCCAAGTCTTTAATACACCTCGTGTTTATGATTAGCAAGACTAATGCGAATATTACTAAAACAAAATGTATCGAATCCAAAATTTTAGTTATTATATTACAAGATTTTTCAAAATACAAATTATAGTCATATGAAATTTTATTTAATTTCCCCAAAGGCCGCCTTGAAGGATCACCTGTTTTAACCACTCGCACCACTATACAGTAGTGTGTTGTCTGTCAGTCAGTCAGTAGACCCTAAAATAACGTTACATAAGGGATGCTTAACGTTGCAATTTGTACTGTCGTGACGTACGTAAAACATGCGTATGCCATGAATCACAAGAAGAACTATGCACTCTGTAGGTAACAACGCAGCATGGCATGTGAACTTCAAAAGCAAGAAATAAAAATATTTGTTACATTTAATTTTGGTTTTATTTACTCTTGAAACAGTTTATTTGTTTGTAATTAAGCACAAAGCTACACAATAGGCTATCTGTGCTCTACCAACCACGGGTATCAAAACC
>NW_013665723.1:578151-583535 GCF_000517525.1 Limulus polyphemus | reverse complement strand
GTCTTATTAATTTTTGAAAACTCTTTATATCCAAAAAACAGTATAAGACACTGACGTAAAATGTGAATATCTTCTTCAAGTATGTGTTACTGAAAAACATATTTGTAAAGTGGCGACCTAAGACAACTATAGAACCTGAAACTATAGCTTTCATATGATTATGAATTAAAATTAACTGATTTCAAGTTCCATTGTATCATTTGTGGCATAAGTACTTTTTTGCATCAAGAAACCCGATAAAGATTCAAGAACAGTTTTCAGAAGTTGAAGTACATGAGTTCTTTATCAATTAGATTAAGAAAAAATGTATTATAGGGAGTCCTAAAAAAGAAATAGAATACAAAAAACAGGACACACGCACATTTATAATGTAACAACTATAACAATGGCAGTTTTGGACTATTTAAGTTCAGGGGAAGAAGAAGATTTACTAAGATTATCAAACGTAAGAAATTTTGTTCAACGATCTAGAAGTATTTATTCTTCAGAAAATAATACTATCAAAATAAAAAGTTAACTTTTTATTTTCTGAGGAGTGGAAAATGATCTTTTAATATTTCCTTTGAAGAACAGTAATTGTGATACTCTTCAACCGAATAATGGTACTGAAATATTGTACAATCTACTGCTCCTCAACAGTTCAGCGATTAGTTTAAGGACGTTTTTAATGCAAAAACTCGATGATCGATCTGTGCAGTAGACAGAGCACAAAATACCCATCATGCAATCAAATTGTGTTATAATAGAACCAAAGATTCTAAAGTTCAATAATATTATTTGAAAAAATGAAACCTAGAAGTTTAATAACTGCTTTCAAATTTACGCCCCCAGGAAAAGTTAATGTTGTTTGGGGGAAGTATCTTTGATAAAAAAATTTGAAACAACAGTTTATTATTATTACAACTTTTATATAAAAGGGTTGCCCTGTAGTGTGGAAAAAAGTGTGATTTAAGAAATAAACTAAATTTATATTTGATATTATACTCATCCTTTGTCACAAAAACTATAACTGTGAGACGTTTATAGAAAACGGCACTGGAGTTTAAAACTCATCGTGAATTTTAATGTTCTTTTTTTGTTTCAAGTATTGTTATGTTTTTATTTCATGTGTTTTTCTCAGAATCTCAGGACCCAGTTATCAAGCAGTTCATTAATCGCTGAAAAATATTTGTTCATGTCTATTCTACTTTATTAAAATCCATTAAATATCATCATGTCAAAGATAATTTTATAAAAAAGCAGAAACATTGTTGGACGTTTTTGAATGATGTTTCGTATTCGTTCTTACCTTTATTATATGCCTAGTGAATAAGTAAAACACTTGTATGAGAATAATGTCACTAAAAAGGGTTGTGGCCAATACAATCGGTGATAATAACATACGAGTTAGTTTTAAATGCATTAAAAGTGATATGATAGAGAATTGATGGATATTTTATCTTAACTTCTGGTATAATTTGTAAGGATGATAAGGTATAACTCACAGTTGTTTACTATCGAGATATGCACTAGTAACGATAGTGATACACAGTGGGCTACACAGTCTCCTACCTATTGTTTTCCATGATAGCACGGGAAAAAGATTGGCCAAAGAGGGCAATAGAAAAGAACTCACATCTACACTATCAGGATAATAATAAAGATTGCCATTAAGAAGAAATTGAGATTAATCAACTGAAAATAGACTGACATAGGAATGGTTAGATTGTTTAAGCTGTTATTAAAATCAAATTGACACTTATCTGTATAATTTATTCTAATGGTATGTTTATAGCGACTCAACATCAAAGTTGGCATAATGAACATTGTTATTAAACTTTACTTGTTGCATTTCACAAGAAAATTCAAAACTCTCTTTCAGCGTGTATTTAGTAGTGGTGAAAGTCTTCAAAATGTCAATGAAAAATCTAGCCAAAGCATAGTTAAAAGCATGGTTCTTGTAACTATGGATTGCAGTAGAATATCTTCTTTTTTTAATTTTAGGAAGACCACAAAATACTCCTGGATGACGAATACCTGAGAGTATAATGTTCAAATATGGTTTTTCGTTTAGAATATTATTATTTCTTAGTTTTAATATATATTTTTGTAACTTGGATTCTCTTGTATCAGTAGGGTCATTGTGTAACTTCACAAACTTTGGTCAACTGGTGCATCTACAGTAAGTTTACGAACATATGACACAAAAATCCGGTGTTCCATTCCTCATGGTGACAGAGCACAGATAACCCACTGCATAAAGTTAGTTGAAAGTAGTTATGATGGCCATCTGGAGGCAAAAGTAAACTGACAAGTAAACTGGACAACACAAACAAATGTTTCCCCTTACATTATAAGATCTTCTATCATTTTATGTTTTAATAAAATATTTGAAATGTAAACAAGATATGCACACTACTTGGTTCTCTAACATTTTAAATGCTTTTACTGATTGTTGTGTTAATGATTTCAATAACTAATTCTTTTGTCTAATTTTTAATTTCAGGAGCTCATTTTAAACTTGTGGCACAGAAACTTTAAAGCTCAAAATTCAAGAAATTATTTTCAAACATTCAAATTCCTTCCAAAAGGACCCCCAGTGGCACAGCTGTATGTCTTCGGACTTACAATGCTGGAAACCGGGTCGCGATACACGTGGTGGGGAGAGCACAGTTAACCCATTGTGTAGCTGTGTGCTTAACTTCAAACAAACAAACAAACAAAATCCTTCCAAAATATATATATCTAATTTGGTTTTAGAAAGTTTCAAATATAATTCGCCCCATCATCACCAGTGGCACATGGGTCAGTTTGGAGGTTTATAACGTGAAAAACCGAGTTTCGATACACGTATTGTTGTTTGTTATTAAGCCCAAAGCCTACACAAAGAGCTTTCTGTTCTCTGCCCACCAGGAGTATAAAAATCTGATTTATCGCAGTATAAGTCCGCAGACATATTTCTGTGCCACTGGGGGACTCGATACACATGATGTTCACAGAGCATGTAGCCCTTATGTAGCTTTGTGCTTAAGTATTTTAAAATTGGGTTAGTTTACCATAGTGATACGTATTAGAATTTCAAATGGCCTGAAATTGAGTTAACTGATACTTTGGATTTAGTAGTTAAGTAAAAGCCGATATATAGTCAGTTTATGATATTTGCCGACAAAATTGATACACACAGTTTTCGTTTTTAACACAAATATGTATTAATATACACACAACAATACAATTTGTAATAACAGTCATTACAAATAGTTATTACAAACAATGTTTTATTAGCAAAATTTTCACAAAGTTACAAGCAATATAAAGTCTTCCTTTTAATTTGGAACTTCTTCGATATCTTATCAAGGGTTCACGATGAGCGAGTTGATTACGAGTTGACGTAGGTATATTTCACTTAATGGGAAGCTAACTAGATTTGTCCGTTATTTATCGGCCACACACGTTGAGTTTTTCACGATGAATTTATATATAACGTTTTCGTAAAAATACTAATTTCCGATGAGAAGCCACTGAAGTTAAATGATTTGTAATGTTCGAACTTTGTAAAGGTTCCTGGTCAAATATCTGAAGTTTTCCGATTGGTAAGCGTTATAATAATCACATTTATAGCTTCCGAAGTCTATAGCACACTGATTATAGCGAACTAATAATAGATATTCTTCACTTTTGGGCGCGTTGTGTTGGTTATACTTATAGGCGTTTGGAGGTTTTGAGAAATTTCAGTTTTATGTAACAATACAGGCGCTAACACAAGTGTTTACGTACACGCATATTGTTGATTCTTACTCTCGAGAATCTTCTACAACTTTGGAGAATAGACGGGAGTTTCGCAATACATATTTAACCATATAAATCATGTATGTTTCTAAATATGAATTTAATCCAAACAAACGTTGATATTAAAATAAATATATAACAACAAATTCGTTACAATAGACAAAATAGACTCAGCATGTAAGTTATTTCTAATGTTTATTTTCAGTTATATGACTGCAGTACCGCAGAAAGTCGTATTTATATTTTTCCACATTATCATACATTATATGCCTGAGGGGAATCTAGTAGAAACATATAGTTGCATTAATCTGACACAAGTTTTACAAAGCCAGAAAGGTCTTAATGTTTTCTCTCTTCATGCTTAAAAATCCCGTGTATTTTTATCTTTAGATTCTTTCTCAGAAGTCCCTTACCTTGCCTTTCTCTTTGTTCAACTGTGCGTGTTTTTGTTCTTCACACTTTAAACATTTCCACAGAATAATGATTGGTGACATACTTAACTAAGGTATATTTATCTTACACAGCTACATATAAATGCTTTTTTTTATGCAGCTTATATCCATTTCCTTGTACAAAAATGACAGATATAAAGAATTGTAAATATTATTCATGTGTTACTGTAAACGGCGAGCATGAAGGAAATATCGTCTTACTTTCCTCCATTTATTTGTTAAATTAAAAGTAATTAAAGTTGTTACTTATAATATGTTTTAATGGATGCTGCCAATGCTTACATGGCTTACAATTCTGCAACTCTCCCCAGTGGTACGTTAAAATCCGGGTTATGATACCTGTGCTGGGCACAACACTTATAGTCTATTGTGTAGCTTTGTGCTTAAAAACAAACAAACATAACATACCTCTGTCAGAAAAACTTTTGCTTTTGTATTATCACATATTACTATTTAGATGAAAGAAAACCAATATTGAGGTGGCCAGTCGGTGGTCAGAGTGTATGAAAGAGTATATATATTTCAGAAAAGAAAAAAAAAAAGAGTTCGTAAAAAAAATGGTGAAATAAAAGGTTTTTAAGTGTTAAGATGATGTAATGTACATAGAACAGATATCTTTCATGTGAACCTAAAAGGCCTATTTACTTGAAATAATATGAATAATCAATAACTTTAATATATGTATATATATATATGTGTGTGTGTGTAATGTAATCGGGATTCATTAAGTGTAGATGTTCCAATACTTGGTGAAAGCAGTCACTGTAACATACACCAAAATCAATGATTTTTCATTTGATTTGACAAGAAAGAATAAAATCAATATGCTGTGTACTGTATGGTTACACACAGACATATATATATATGTACATATTTCAATCTAACTTAATTCTGTTAGTTTTGTATTACAGGTACAGTATATGAAATTTGTTTGTTTGTTTTGAATTTCGCGCAAAGCTACACGAGGGCTATCTGCGCTAGCCGTCCCCAATCTAGCAATGTAAGACTAGAGGGAAGGCAGCTAGTCATCACCACCCACCGCCAACTCTTGGGCTACTCTTTTACCAACGAATAGTGGGATAGTATATGAAATACTGCCTACACAATTATATGAGACAATGTTTGTTTGTTTGTTTTTGAGTTTCGCGCAAAGCTACATGAGGGCTA
>NW_013665723.1:569807-578006 GCF_000517525.1 Limulus polyphemus | reverse complement strand
TTTTACCTACGAATAGTTGGATTGACCATCACATTATAACGCCCACACGGCTGAAAAGGCGAGCATGTTTGGTGTGACGGGGATTCGAACCCGCGACCCTCAGATTGCGAGTTGAGTGCCCTAACCACCTAGCCATGACGGGCCATATATATGAGACACTGCTGTCTGAATGACATTCAGTCTATATTATGTGAAGAAAGATAAGAAACTTAGTGGTAAGATGGAGAATATTTATCTTGGACCCTCTAAAGAAAAATAACAACAACCTAGAATTCAGCTTTCAAAGAATATAGATAGCGTGTGTAACATAAGTTTGAAAAAAGATAAACACATCGATTTCCTAAAACCCAAAGACAAAGGTAAACAAACATTTTACAAATGTATAAAAGACAGTAACACAGAATGTTTCAGTAGATTGTGATCTCAAATGTTAATTGAGAAAAAGGATTTAATGATCAAATAAGATGCCATCACAAATGTTACTAAACCTCTCATAGACGGAGTCAGCCAAGGAAAGAGTTAGATCTGTCTGTAAGTGGAGAAAGTCGGAAGACAAGAAATGGTTTCCAGTCATTTGACAACGATAAATATTTGTTTTTGGCCGCTACAAAAAACAAAACATGGCGATACAACACTGTTCAATGTAAGTATTTTTCTAATACAAGTAAAGCTTCAAACATCCACAAATCATATTAGTGATGATCACCTTTTAAGAAAGGCTTTGCATCAGTATCATATAATCCTTAAAGCTAAGCGTGATAAATACTGTTGACAGAATTCCTGACAAGCTCTTTACGAAAGAAACAAGCTAAATCCAAATAATGTGATGACTATATATATATGATACAGCTTTTAAGCTGATTTTAAACAAAATTACTGACGAAGTGGCAAGAGGACAGGTTTTTGAATTGACGTTGCTTCATGGTTCTAACAGAATGTAAACGTTCAGAGAATTAAAATTACATAGGAGGAAAGCTCAGAAGCAAACAGATAGGCCACTACCAGGATAAAGCCAACACCCGTAAAAGCATTAGGAACGTGATTTACAAGCTGCAATGAATAAACTAACATAGCTCCAGCAAAGATCAACAGCAGAAACTACTTAGGTAGATTTAGAGATTCAGTATGATGACATGGGGTATTTGATTCTTTTTAATGTAACTTTGTTTTTAAGTTATAATTTTAAGAATATGAAAGGTGTACTACTTTTGAACCTATTCATTGATAAAACTGATATGTCAGTTCAATACACATATCCGATTTAAAGATTCTTAATTCTATAATGAATATGTGTGTATTTGTGTAAACGAACTATTTTTAGGTCTGATTGTTTGAATGTTTACTGTATTTCATTATTGCTACACTAAAAATATAAGCTGATGTACAATACGAAGTTATGCTAAATTGTAGAATAGACAGATGTGTGTTTATTAACTACAGCGTTTATACAACATAAATAGCTAACTATGTTATCATGGTATTCTCAAGGTATAGGACATCAACATGTGTTTGCTACACCTTTGTTAATATATAAATTTGAAAGTTTTGTATTTTCATTATGTTTCTTTTGAACATATAAAGTTGCTCAAGTAAGCATCTAGCTTTTCCTTATTCTGGAGGTGCCCAGAACTTAGTTCATTAATTGGCCATTAACCGCCCTCTATTACAGTAAGGATACCTTGTGACGTACAGGATAGAATGCTGTCTTTTCTGTAAGCATATCAAACTGCGCTTGAATTGCAATGACTCTCCAATGGCACAGCGGTATGTCTGCGGACTTACAGTGCTAGAAACTGGGTTTCGATACCCGTGTTGGACAAAGCACAGATAGCCCATTGTGTAGCTTTGTGTCTAAATTCAAGCAAACAAGCAATTGAATTGCAGTGGACGAAGGTAACTTGTATGGACAACCTGCCTTTTTGTTATAATTGTAATTTTAGTAATAAAAATCAAGCTCTTCCTTGTTAGGCATATTTGGTGACAAAGATTCAAGATTTTTAAATGAGATTCAAATTGTTGACTTACAGATTTGGTTAATTTTTAGTGTAGTTTTAGTTTCATTTTAAAGATCTTCCAATTAACTTTGTTTAACTTTAACGATATATTATTTCATGCATTTTAGTTTAACGTTTAGAGGTTGTTTTCTTATATACCCTAACCACATTTCATAGCTAATTGAAATAAATACATTTTGTGAAATCAAGCTTGACCAACAAATAGGCAAAAAAGTGCAGTCGAGGCAGTCAAACTTCGGTAAATTTCTTTGTGAGTCAATCAAAATTAAGATCATTCATGAAGTAGATTATTATTTTTTTCCTATTTCTTTTCTTTAGCTTAAATGGGAGGATCACATAAGGACTGGTGAGAGAGAAAGAGATCCAGTAAAAGTTTCTTTATCCCATATATCTGTATTTCCAGTCCAAAACACTCATTATAACTACTTGTTCTTTGTTTTGTTTCATTGTTTTATGTTTGTGTATATGTGACAAGCACAGTCACAGTTTGGTAAGTAACAAACCCATACTCTGCGATATAATATCAGTCGAATCTCCTGTGAGCAGGCTCTAATTAGCTGCTTTGTGGAAAGCGCCTGAGAATACCACACATTCAAAGAAAAATTGTGCCCTCATAAGTAATCTATGTAATCAAAAGTGTCACGAATAGTGGTCACTTCTGCGCTAATTCATATGCTAAAGTTAATACAAATAAGGACAATATACTTAATTTCTGTTTTAATACAGAATGCTTTGTTTTTAAATATTTCCAATTTTAATAATTATTTTACACGTATATTTTTAAGAAAGAAGTCTTCGAAGTTCAATCCTTGCAGTGGGAACAATGCGGAGAGCCACTGTGCAGTTTTGCGCTTAAAACCAAACATTTAAGAAAGAAATATAAATACCATAAGTAGGTCTAAAATTAGTTTTAACATCTAATTGCTGCCATTAAAATCTAATGATTTGGAATTAAGAAAGACACAGTTACGCGTCCAATACATGTGAGCATTATGGATAAGCAATATGGCTACAACTTTAAAGCGTTTTAACACAAATTTGCATATTTACTGTACAACAACGTTTCATAATTTTTATGATCATTAGGTCGGAATATAATGAATATGATAATTGTTTTATTAAACGTATTTTTAAGGAACAGTATCAGAATAATACGGGTCATAATGAAGTCTTTGATCATTTCGACTTAATTAACATCCTTATTTTGTCATTAAAATGTGTTATAACAATAATAGGTAGACATTTAAAAAAAGGGAAAAAATACTTCATTTTTGTTCTCAAGAACATCAGCATTGAAATTTCAATAAATTTGTATCTTGTTTATAGACACTGTTAATCAAAATTGATAAATTAATATAAATTCTATATATAGTCATGCAAAAATGACGCTACTGATGCAATTTAATAAAAAATTATAGCTTCCATTTGTCTCCCTTGATAATGACTCAAAAATGGAAGAATCGAAAATGACGTTTCAAGTTGTGCTAAACTAAAAAAAAGATATATACATAGACCATTTTATTAATTATTGATTTAGAATTTACTATCTAACGGGTATTCTAGTCCCATGTTTTTTAAAATTAAAACAAATACAATATCCACATTTCATAACAACAATCTACAGTCACTAAATTTCTAAACAAAACACGAAACCACGTATTTAAATAATAGTAATAGTTAAACCAAGTGTGTTCCTTCAGATGTTTCTTTTTGCGTTTGTAAATAACTACAACTGATACGTCTGACATTTTCTTGAACGAGAATTCACATTGGGCTCCAGAAGACCAGTTAACACAGCTAAAGTACATGAATATTTTTCTGTGTACAGGCATATACCTATATAGAGGAATTTAATTTGTGACACGTAAAAATTACACAAGAATGTATTGAAAGTTGAAAAGGCAGCTTCTACTTTTTAGATTACATTTGTTAATTGCATGGTTTATTATACTTAGTGCACTTCTTCAAAAATCTTTAGATATTTTGAGGAATGTGTCAAAGAAAGTAAAAAAAAAACAACAACATCATATTCTAGTAGTATATAAAACAGGGAAGTCTTTATCAACAGCTCAGGTTGTTTCCACTCAGATATGTTTTATTCGTTATAACTTTTATTTATTGAATGTTTAAAAGTTTTTATTGCAGTTGAAAAAGTATATGGATTTTGTTGCCTCTCTCTTTGAAATTTTGAACGTTTTTACCTAAATTTATAGTTAAGTTATTTAAATGACCTTTATCTAACTTAATTGAAGATGAAATGAAATGAGTTACAGCACCGAAGCTTGGAGTAAAATGATTATGTTAAGGGTTTGTTTTTGTTGTTGTTTTAGCAAAAAGCTTCACAATAAGCTATGTGCTCTCGTTCCGCCAAGTGGAATCGATCTCAGGAGTGTAGTTTTATGAGACAGTAAACTTACCATTGACTCACTGGGGAACCTGGGTTTCATATTAAGTTTGATTGAAGTAAAAAGTTTGCATTAAACTTTTGTAATTTAAATATTTGTTGTGCTTGAAGTTCAGCGTGTACTAAACTATTTATGGATAAACTCAAAATTGCCTTAGTAAGTTGAAAAAGAGAGGAAAAAGATTAGTTTATGGGTTGACCTTGACATGTAGAAGATATTTTTTTAAATATATACCAAGTCTTTGCTGGGTATTTTTCTTTTAGGAAACTCACTTCAAGGTAACTTCTTACAACTAAATCTGAAGAATGTATGTATAGAAATATATAATTACATAATAGATAATTTACGACATTATTAAAGTCCATATTTTTTATGATAGACCTTTTTCCAAGCTGGCGAAGCATGATTATAATTAATTATACTTAAGACATTAGTATTAGGCCTATTATAAATTTTTCAATGCTACATTGTTTATATAGTCCCTTAGGGATTTTGAAAAATGAAAAGTACTTAATAGTAGGAATCGACAAAGTTACCAAATAATTCTCGCGCCGAAAAATCACCCTATCGAATTCCTAAGCGAAAAAACGACCATTCAAAGTATTGGTTACGACATGTTATGCGCACATATACTCATAATACGTTAAAAAGGTATCTAACGTTTCCGGTATAACAATTCAAAAATTTCTAAAACAGCAACTTCTTCGTCTACTACCTACCTGATCACGCCAGCAAGGCTAGCCACTAGACGGCTCGGACTATCGCTACAAGATTTCTCCAGCTTACTTCACTGGTTTGTGGGTATTCGCTTTTGATATTCCGATTAACATATACGAAATACATACAGATTTCTTATAAATGGTAAACATATCGTGCACGTACTTAAATATATTTTAAACCCAATTTAATTCAACAGATGACGATACATATCGAAGGATAGTCACTCGACAGTTTCTAAAGGTAAAGTATATATTTTATAAAGGCATAAAATAAAAAGTAAACAAACAAGAGTATTAAAAAATATGAATTTCAAAATGAAGTAGAGATCCTGCTACAAAAAGTAATGAAACAAAAATTAAAACCATAATCACAAATTTATAAAATCTAATCCCTACTTTGGCAGCTTAATACACTTATCTGTAGGTCAAAGTAAGGATTACATTTGATAAATTTGTGATTATGGTTTTAATTCTTGTAAAAGTTATAGCTGTGAGGCATATAGCTATACTAAAGTTTATAGATGTTGTGTCCATACCATGGACATATTAAACCTGTAGAAATAAATAGAGAAAAAATAATTTTAACGGAAAGTAGGGATCATTGGTTATTTATAGAATTGCTATAAAAAGTATCAAGAACAAAATATATGCTGCAATAAAAAGAACACAAACAAATAAAGTGATACTAGCTGGATAGAATTTAAAACGATTTTCAATTCCTACTTTGGTTGGCAAATTTAGACTGCTTTGTTTAGCTATATGGGCAACAATGCCAACCAAAGTAGGAATTGAAAATCATTTAAAATCTGTGTAATTAGTATAACTTATGACATTTATAATTAATTATAATTATGTTTTAGCAGCTTTGGAAAAGGGGTTCACAACATGAAAATTGTTGTTGTAACAAATAGTTTATATGTACTGTATTTGTTGTGTTCCATCCTGGATTGAGTGAATCGTATCGTCGGTAATGGATATGGTGAACATAGCATGGTTGGAATACTATTATTATACACTCTTTTAATTCTTGAAAGCCCTTAAGAGACTAGATAAAGAATGTTGTGTTAGAAATAATAGGCCTGATACTAACGTCTTAAGACAAGTATAATAAATAATAAAGTACGTATTATTTGACGTTTTTGATATAATTTAAAAGTTGAATGCAGGATCTGAATGACCCTGGATCTAGAGAATAATTTATACATGGACCACGTGTTTATGTTTTAAAATAATTCTCATTTCCTTCCAGAGTGTAATCATACAGACTAAATGTAATTCATGCGATTTAAGGGGATATAGCAAAATAGCAACAAGATAGTTTAATAAAAATGTTTTTTGATATTTCTAGTTCTCCTTTTGAAAAATATATAAAATATATAAATTTACACTGAAGCAAATAATCAGAAAGGTAAGCATTTCAATATGTCTGGAAAATCGTACTTAGCGAAATCTCAAAGATCGATATCTTGTTAGTTCCGTGCATGTTTCACATGTTTTAATCTGAGAATGTCCTCGTTCACAAGTAAACAAAACTCCCTTTTTTTCGTCTCTTCATAAAATATTACAGTCTGATTTGTTGTTTTGATGCCCGATGCAAGTTCGGTTGTTGTTTTCGTGCAGTTGCACGTAAATGTTAAATAATAATGATTTACAAAGAAGCTTTTAGGCGAAAAACAAATTGTCCGAGCTAATCAAAGTTGAAAGCTGGTCAAACACAAAGAAAAATGGCAAGTCAGCTTGGTGCGTTTAATTGTTTAATGGCTAAGTTCGTGGAAAGTTGACGCACGTGTAACAAACACATTATGCATAACTTGACCATAAAATTACTTAGAATGTCAGGAAAGCAACTAAGCCAATATAAATGACCAAACAACAACAACAAAAATATAAAAAAGGTTCCATGAAACCATTTTAAGGTCGATAAAACTCATTTCAGTTTTGCAGACTTACGAACTTACACGAGTGCAATCAGACTAGGCATGGAGGCAAATCGTGACGCAAGGCAATGCTTGTTGTTATAGTGACACAATATTATGGAATACCTAAACAAATAATGGAGTAGAGAATTCATGAAATACTTCTAATTGGAGTTCCATAAAACATTTCTGGACATTGAGGAGTATATATGTTAGCCATTTCACTCTCTCCTCAACGTAACATCAGAATGATAGATGAATGAGATACGATCTTTCAAAAAATCATCTGTCGAATTATTAGAAATACAGGACAATACACTTTCTTTCAGTCCCAAAAGTCGCAAAACGACCCTTATTGCTACTCTAGTTATCTGCTCAAAATATAAACTAGATTTCGAATTGAAGACAATTAAAACAATTTTACTAGAAAATGGGTATCCAGAAAACGTCATCATCAAATTACTTCAAGAAAAATTGCAAGCTTCTCAACTGATCCAAACTTTGGTCCTAACAATTGCCCTGTTTACCTAAAACTACACTGTATTGGTAACATTTCACCAAAATTTGAAAAAACAATTGAAAACGACCATTACTAAATGTTTTCCTGCAGTGAACCTACTGTGCTTATTCCACACGTAAGCTGTTATCTGCAACACACAAAGATGCGATACCTACCACACAAAAAAGTATGGTTATTTATCAATTCTCGTGCCACTGCGAATGTCGGTACGTAGGTCGCACTTCACAAAGACTGCAGGATATAATTAAACAACATATATCCACATCCATAAGAAATTAGAGTGTGAACGAAAATAATTTACCATGTCGTTCCTGTAAAACAAAAGTTCTACCACCAAAATGTGAATCAGCGATTGGCCAGCAGTTACTAGTGAACCCGACTTGTGCTGACAACCACACAGATAGCAAGTTTAAAATTATTGCAAATGATCTGTCAACCTTTCATCTCTATATTTTGGAATCCACCTTTATTAAAACACATAAACCTGTCCTTTGCCGCCAAAAAGAATTCCTATACAAGCTACACGTCTTTCAGTAGGTCTGTAATATTTCCTGATTGGCTAAAGGACATGCCAATCAGTGATTGCCTTACCGGCCTACGTTGATCTGACTCATTTTATAAGCT
>NW_013665723.1:532090-569797 GCF_000517525.1 Limulus polyphemus | reverse complement strand
ATCTCAACCAACAATTGGTCCAGTTATCAACGCTATTTTCAAGTGTTGAACAACTCGACTTTCAAGATCTACGTATCTATTTTAAGATCTGCGCAAGAATTCACCTAACAGATGTTTCCGTATATCAAAGCTATCTTCAAGTTTTGTACAACGAAAAACCTTTTCAAGTATTAGAAGTTTGCTTTGCAGGTGCATGGACTGTACCAACGCTAGGTGCACGCTCATTGCTGAATATATCTACACGCCAAATGTGACTTTTTTTTTAGACGAAGTGATTTAATCAGCCGTAACTCTGACCAATTTGTATTTTAGTGTATTCATGTTTCTCAAGCTGCAACTAGCGGTACATTGTCAATGACAGGGACACAGTAACTGTGTTCAGTAAATAATTATTGCTTATAATATGTGCTCTAATTACAAGTCTGTTATTCATTAGGTTGAAATTCAGTAAATTATAAATGACTGTGCTTTAATTGCTTGAAATAGTTTGAATGCAAATATACATTATTCGTGCAGCATTCTTAGATATTTCGAAATAACAGTAATTATTAGCTCGAACCTTAAGAAGAAACCTAAATATTATAATACACAGATGAGGTCCAAATGTGTATTGGTTCTACAAAATGATAGTTATCATTTTCATTGCTCCTTTCTGTACTCTTTATGATACTATAATTTTTAATTTTTAAAAAGTGTTTCGTCTTCGGTCAAATATATATAGTACGTCGACCACACAACGTTGTCAACAAGTCCTTTTGTTCAATACCCGTGTTTCATCTAGTCCTCTGGGTAGGGTATGCAATATACAAATCCTTGGTCGAAATGCTATTTATATCAATTATTTAGAAGATATCATTTTATTATGGTGTATAACGACTTATGCTGGTAAAACGTGATCTATAAATTGTTTGTCACAATATGAGAAACGTTTCGTAAAAAAAAATATTAATATCTCTACCTGTCGTATATGGGTTTTCAATAATTGAAGCCTTGTACTTTTTTAATGTTAATATGAGATATATAGAAATTCCTTATAAATAAATATAAACACAAGTCGGAAGTAGAAAAAAGAGGAACCAACTCTACATAATTTTTGCCAGGATATATTTTTAAATGTATAGGTATTTGACAAGATTGACAAGTTTTACTGGCATTTGACCCCGCTCCTTATCGAGCCTAAATGTAAAACAACAACACCAAACATGAGTTAGATATTATAATTTGTTATCAAAGGAAATCCTTTAAAAGGGAAGAATCAGACATTTCAAGATAAAAATGTTCTTTTAAGTACAGATATTATACACTCCAATGATACAATGTGTGGTTTGAGTATCAAACATAGTTTCACAATCCCCAATTAAAAAAGGACTTTGAAAGAAGTTACAGTAATATTAACTTCTTATGTTGAAAGTTTCAAATACTTGTTAACTTTTTAAATAATATAAAGATTTAGTTTATTTGAATACTTGATGAAAATACTAGACCTTCTGAAATGACCCGATGATGATGACAATAATGTTCATCAAGCAACTTTTCCGTTAGCTGACAACAATATATATTTACTTTATATGACAAAAATGCTAAAGGGAAAATGCCATTTTCAGTGAACTATTCGGCTAGTTTTGACACCTTAAGAGGTTATTGCTTAGGTTAGGATAGTAGAGAGTATATCGATCGTAATATATCTACAATTTCCACAGAACAGAAGATACTATCTCGTTGCAACGCGTTTCTTCACACCAAGCAGCTTTTGTTTTTTTTACTATTATTTTCCACAAATATTATTATAATATATATATATATATATATAGAATAATAATAAGAAAATTTTGTTAAATTTGGTCTTCCTTTTAATACAAATGTATTTTTGAATGAATTTGATATTTTTGGTGGAGAGAAGTTCATGTTTGCTATTTTTCATAACTACATTCAGTTTTCAAGTATAAAGTAAATTATTTATTGTATCTTTCAAAGCACTATAATGTGTAAAGTAAAAAGTAATCTTACTGGCTAAAGAGAAAGAAAATAAATAAATAAGCTTATGGAGAGTGCCACAGTAGCTAGTATTATTTGTAATTTTTGTAAGGTCATACCAAAACTTTTCATGTTGTTAACACTAATATATGTAATTATCGTAACTTATATATAGCCCATGGCGCAGATGAGATTACTTACCATTATTTCAAGCATGCTTCTACTTTGAATATTTTATAGCTTTCTTATTCGTTCTGCATCTTAACCTGATTTCTGGAAGAATTCTATTATTTTATAATTACAAAAACCTACTAAGCCTCCAGCAAATGTTAGTTCTTATCGTCCTATTAGTGTTAACAATGTTCACAATAAAACCATTAAATGTCTTTTAGTCCGTCGACTCCATAGATGTATTGCCGATAAACACTCTTGCCATCTACCCAGGCTGTGTTTAATCCACAGCTATAGACCATGACCAACATTTGAAATTATCGGACTTTATCTCTAATCATTTTAACACTAATTAATAAGCCTTCTTGTATGCATTATTTTTCCTTGTGAGCGAGCGTTCGATTCTGTTTGGCACCTGGGTTTAATCTAGAAACTCTGAAACCTAAAAACCACCACTTACAAACACCCAAATTATCAACAAATTACTCTGTGAAAGACGTGCAGCTATTTTTCTTGAAAGAACTCTCTCTAAATCATTATATTTTTATGATAGACTTTCTTAAGGCTCAGTTCTGTTACATCTTCTGCATATTTTTTGTGTTGCTGAGTTGCCAAAGCCGATGTATCCTTTTTGGCTTGGAGTCATTGGTGTGACTTACCATTAACGCTACTATAAGAATAAGTTTCGCCCATGCTGCAACCCTTTTTTGATTAATGTCAAAATTAACAACATTCCTATATTGATCTCAGACAATTTTAAGTATGTAGGTGTCAGCTTCGATAAACATCTCGCTTGGAGAGTTCAGATGACGGCTCCCAATCACAAAGTTACTCAACGTCTTTTTACGATGCCTAACAGAAACCTTCTTGAATGTAAATCCACCTTTTCTTTTACGCGCATATAAGTCCATTTTCTAATCACGTTTTATGTATGTCATATGGTCTATATTTATGCCCATCTTTACCTTTTATATTTTTACTCTAGTTTTGGAATGACATGTCCTAGGAATAGCTTTCAATATTCAACTTCCTACATCTACATAAACTTCGCATCAAATACGCTCAGAGATTTTCTTCTCTCTATGTTATATTTTCTGATATCCTCAGGCAGAATGTTCATACTCTGAGGAAATTCTTGTCACCTTAAACTTGTATGTTGTCTTTTCCAGTTGATGATCCTAATCATGTGGATTTTCTAATGACAAATTTATCTAGTTATATTTAGCCGGACAGTCGAATGATTTTTACCTTTCTGTAATTGTTCTGCCTTTGACAGACAAATAACCTTCATCTACAAATCATACCATCATCCACATATCTATCTTTCTGTATTGATTAATAAAGTCACAACACGACCATTATGCACTATAAATAGTCAGTCTCATTATATCTTTTAGAAACTTTAAGTGTATTTAACGTTTATAATTTAATAATTGATGTCTATTTACTTTCAAGCTAGAATTTTTAGGAGTGATTGCTGTCTGGGTTAGTCTTATTTTAGACAGTTTATCACGTTACGAACAAAAAAATCAATGTACTTTGTATTTTGCAAAAAACAATCCTATTTTAATGCGTATATATATATATATATATATACATTGCTAAAATGAATACTTTGTATTTGATTGAAGTATGCTATAAACATAATTGTCTACAGCAAGTAGTAATAATTTTAGCAACTAATATTGATATACAAATCTTTTGTTATAAGATATATAGTGTATCGGAATTTAATAGAGCAAACAATAATTGTGTTGGTTATAAATGGAGGGAAGCGAATAAAAGTATAATTTAAACCCCCTGTTTTTCACTCTGCAAATTCTATCACCCACGTTCTACTAATGTGCTATGAACATAATTCTTTTGTGTTTGACTAAACAGTGGAAAGTCACAGATCCTCAGGATGCAATTTTTATTGTAAGATTTAATTTACTTTGTTGATTTGTTTGGTCTCTAAATAGCTTTCATTTGAGTCATACTAATCATGGTATTTATCTCGACATATTTGCCAAAAGTCGCAAGCTTTCCCCTTGAAACTGATTTTAATAACGGGATAAACCTAAATATTATAGTACATATATGAGATCCAAATGTGTATCATTTCTACAATATGATAGTTATCATTTTCGTTGGTCCTTTCTGTACTCTTTATGATATTACACCAGAATAAGAATGGCTACAATTTTTAAGGAGTATTTCGCCTTCTGTCATATGTATGGGTAGCGAATAAAAAGTTAATAATATGTCGACCGCACGCCGCTGCCAACGAGGCCTTTTGATCAGTACCAGTGTTCATCGGGTCCACTGAGTATGCAACAACAAATCATCGGTCGAAATGATATTTATATCACTCATTTATAAGATATAATTTTATTATGGTGTATAAAGACCAATGCTTACAAAGCTTTTGTCTGTGTGACATTAAATCACGATGGGAGAAATATTTGCTAAAAAATTATTAATATCTCTATCTGTTCTGTACGAGTTTTTAATAATTAAAGCCTTATACTTTTTCTAAATTAATATGAGGCATAGAAATTAATTGCACTGAAATATAGACACAAATGATTAGGACGTAGTAGTATTTTAATATTTAATTTATTTTGTTGAGTTTTTTGTCTCTAAATAGTACTGATTTGGGTGAAATTAGTCATGGTAATTATATAGGTATGTTTGCCAACAATCAGAAGCTTTCCCCCTTGAAATTTATTTTAATAACTTCTGAATGTTTTTATTATTTATTACTTACCCTTTCTTAGGTCAACCCATGGAAACTCAAAGTGTATTCGCCAAATTACATTCTCAGAAGTTACGTTAATTCTTGCCTTTGATTGATTGTGAAAAACAAAGAAAAACTTAATTTACGGGATAAACAAGTGTAGAAATATTGGTAATGTTCTTGCAACACCTTTTGACCTTGTTGTTGACATTAAATGGATGAGATTAGATCTTAAATAAAGAGATGGTGTTTGAATATTAATGTTTTAGTTTTGTTTCCATTGTTACTCTGTAGGACAGTTTCTTATTACCACAATCTGATATATCAAGAAAAGCTGTTACGTTTGTCGTGAACCTTAGCTTAAGTGTTTTCTCTCTACATTCCTTATTATCTTTTTGAGTTTGTTTCAATTTCCTTTATTTTATCTTTGTGGTATACCTTTAAGCAGCTTTTAATTTTTGTAAATGTGTGTGTAAAATGAAAATAAGAAGATTTTATCTTGATTATAACTACATCTTTTTCAACTATTTTCCTTCGCCTTTACACTAACATTTATCATCTTTCTTTTAATAAGCTTTACATTCATACAAACATTTTAACGCATATTTCCCTATCGTTGAGATGACTGAGAATGCAAAAAAAACAGATTACTCTCAAATGAAATTGCAAAAATAGTTGTAGGCGAAGGGAAACTCTATCTCCTTGATGGCTTTGACTTAACACTATGTTTTATTATATAAATTTATGTCGCTGTAAAGAGAGAGTCTCTAGATAAGTAAATGTAAAATTTACGGACTTAAAACAATAAAACCTGGGGCTTGATTTCTCGTGGTAGACAGAACGCAGATAGCCCATGTAATGCGCGGCTATGCGCTAAAACAACAACAAAAAACAGTAAACCGTTAGAGCCCGCCAATTTGAGGATTTTAAAAGTGAAATAGAAATATTTACACCTACAGATTTACAGAGACATCTCAAAAGTAAACAGACACCGTGATTTTTTCACATTATCTCACATTATCAACTTAACAAAAATGTTTACAAATGTGTATCAGTACTTAGTCGATTTGCCACTAGCATTTTTCAGTTCTTTGACTCGTTCTGGCATGGAATCGGTGAGTTCTGCAATTTTCTCCTGTAGGATCTTGACCCAGGCTGCACGCAAAACATCAAGTAGCTCTCCACGGGACGCTGGTTTTCTGGAACTTCTCACTGCTCGAGCAAGTATGGCCAGACATGCTCGATGGGGTTCACATCAGGTGACTGATTTTGCTATAGGAGCTGTTGGATACATTTATTAAGTAAATGACTGTTGAATAAACATCACGGTGTCTATTTACTTTTGAGATGTCTCTGTACATTTAATAACACGACTCAAACATAGCAAGTTGTTTGTTTTTCTTGCTATGTTTCCTTGCGTGTTCTCAATTGCCCTTATTATTTAAAATTCACATCTCAAGACCTCTAATACTTTCTAGAGAAGCCCTAACATACTGTCGGAGTAAAATAATATAACTTTTGCAGTATGCTTTAAGAAAAGGTTATTGACGCAGAAAAAAGAAACTAACGCGAAATCCAATTTCCCTCACTTTAACCATGAGATGAAATACTATAAACCAAGAATTATTTATTTTTACTATCTCTAGTCATCCGTTAATTTGAACAATATGATTTTTATAGATACCATATACATAGCATGTCCATAGTGTTTAACAGTTTAACAGAATTTAAACTGTTAACAAATATTCTGTTTCAAACATAACAGAAATAAATATTTCTAATTTGGACTACGATTATTTGTTTGTTTTTGAATTTCGCGCAAAGCTACACGAGGACTATCTGCGCTAGCCGTCCCTAATTTAGCAGTGTAAGACTAGAGGGTTACTCTTTTACCAACGAATAGTCGGATTGACCGTCACATTATAACGCCCCCACGGCTGAAAGGGCGAGCATGTTTGGTGTGACAGGGATTCGAACCCGCGACCCTCAGATTGCGAGTCGAGTGCCTTAACCACCTGGCCATGCTTGGCTTGGACTACGAAAGAACCATAAAACAAAGATATTATAATGTTTGTTATTTCATTTTAAACAGTTTAACTGTTTTTGTTAATAAATTCATCTAGATCGAAGAAGCTTTCAAGAAGCATGAATTTCAAAAATGAATTGCGAAAATACTTTTATAAAACAGCTTAGACGGATTTTATCAACTTAATTCTTTTATAATTAAGATATATACATTACAATACATTTTACTCCAAAAAACATTTTCATTATTTAGGCAAAATTATTATTAAGGTGCAGTTTGTCATTTTCAATTGTTCCATGAGTATTTCATATTTAGAAATATCAATAACAGCATATTCGTACATGTATTATATTTTCTTTATTTTCAAAACACCTAGTGTAAATTGAAACTCAGTTAGTTTTTTTTTTTTTATAGATAAGCGAACTAGCTGTGGGTAAATGAATGTTTTATTTAAGTCGTGAGTTTTGACTTCTACTCAGCAGAAAAAGAAAAAAACACCGTGTGTTTGTCTGTTTGTCTGTATACTAACTACTGCTAGGTCTTTGAGCCAGTCTCAATCAAACCTTGGGAGATGATAGTCTGGAACAAGGGGCATGCTAATGGCTGTTCATAACCCCCTCCACTCCCATTATTGTTGTTATTGAGCATTTATTATCTTTGGCATAAGTTAACATTAACTACATTCACGTCCTTAGAAGAAAAACAAAAAGACACATCAAATCTACCTATCTATCTGTCTATATATATATAGAAAGCACAAAATGCTGCGTGTCTAACTGTTTGTTCCTTATTTAACTACTCCTAGGTCGCTGGCCCAATTTCAACTAAACTTTGTGGGATGATAGTTTGGAGCAAGTGACATGTTAATGGGGGTTCATAAACCCTCCTCTCCCATTATTGATGTTATTGAGCGTTTGTTATCTATGACGTAAGTTAACGTTAACTACATTCACATATAGCGCCACATTCTTACACCAAACGAAAAAAACTTTATTAAATTTTCAGTCCCCTGGTGGGACATTGGTAAGTCTTTGGATTTACAATGCTAAAATAAGGTGTTTGATTCTCCTCGGTGGAAACAGCAGACAGCTCGATGTGGCTTTGCTATAAGAAAACACACACACACATTAAGTTTTCTATAACACAACGTGCACACAATGTGGGGGAGTGCACCCAAACGTCTTATATATCTCAGAGAGTGTGCTAGCGCTCTCTATGGAGGAATGGAAAGAAAAAAATGGTCACCATTATTGCAATAATACATAAAATCAGACGAATTTGATACGACAACAATCATCATAAAACTGATACGAAGAGCCATTTCTTGAGTTATACTTACTTCCCACTTTGACCCCATGACCTTACAACTTCATCCCATAAGAGATTTTTGCGCCAATGACCATCAGTTAATTAATAACATAAAACAATGTGGAAGGACATTAATAGTAGGGTGTTGAAAGTGGGTAACAGAAGCACCCCTACGCCACTACTTTGGCCGCTACCTCTTCGTACAGAGTCACACTGATCATTGCACAGTGTATAATATGTTTTAAGTATTAGTGAGTTCTTAAAGCTCATACAAAACTTCGGGTGAGGTAATAATGAATACTGTAATAATATGTTATGTTATGAATAAATTGTGTAAAAGTTAGGATTTTTGCGTTATTTATCATAACACCCACCTTCACATTTTCTTAAGTTCATAACCCGGACAAAAGACAGGTACCTTAGCTTGTATGAAAATAATTTAGAATGTGGCAACAATGAAACAATTTGTTCCTCGGTAAAAGGACGCTTGATATTTAAATAATATTATTTCAGACTAATGTATATTATAATAATTACTTAATTAGGTAAAATTATATTGTTTGTAGTCTTGATTAAGGTGATTAACGCTATCAATTCACAAAAACTATACTGTGTTCCTTAAGTTTAATTCAATATGAACATTCCTTGTCAAAGTAATATTAAAGTTGGGTTGAAATATAAAAATCTACTGCTTGTTGAGATTGCAAATAAGTATTCTAACTAATAGAAATAAAAACTAAACAAAAAATCAGTTACCACGAAGTTAAGTGGTAAAATGACTCATTACGCATGTTGATAAATAACTTGACCGTTTCTCGCCAGATAGCGTTAATAATCTATCCGTTATGTCAGTGTGAACTTGCATATTTTGTTAATGGGAAGAAATTTTCCGCATTACCATAAAAGACAGTCCTCTATTCTATTATTTAATATCTACAATCCTCTATAACAGTTAAGTGGCTTTTCAAATATAATCTATCTTTGGCCATTTCAACCTCTCCTACATACCTATATCTATGTAAAGTAGAAAGTTAATATCTATAATACAGATGCAGAATTAAGACACATCCATCCCATCCACTACACTCTTGCATTATGATATTAAATGCATAGAGGATAGCTTATATTTAAAGATTAATAATTTAAGATTCGGTATATTTGCTGTGTTTCAAAGTTACAAAACAACAACACAAATTAGCGAGTACTAAAGTCTTATAAAATTGTGAATTTCTTCATTAAAATCAGTATTTAAATCCCAAACCTAAGCATTTAGTACTTGCAATAATTGGCACTTTATATAACAAAAAAAAGAAGTAATATAAAGTCGATATTTTACTAGTATATTTAATGAAGTACTTGGAGTTAATTAGTAAACGGATTTTATTTCGATGAATAAAGAACGTAATGTTGAGAACTTTAGATAAATATCAGAATAGAAATGGATCTCAAACCGAAAATTAAAATCAATAATAATGTTTGTAACTCATGACCGTTTGCCAAGAGAGCATCTTCAGGCTATGTCGAAGTCGCACACTCCTCAGAATGCTATATATCTATCCATCTGCTAAAATTTTCTTTTTGCCATTGGGTTACAATAAATTTATATTTGTCAGAAGCCCCAGTATAAAAATATGAGCTTCTATTAGCTAGGTCGGTTAATCATGTATAAATTACAGATATTTTGATGTTTAATATATGATTTGCATACCAAAATTAGAAAAACAATCTGAATGTTCATAATACAATACAGAAGCAATTCCATGAAAATCTTATACAGTAAACATATAAAACCTATAAACATTTTTCTGTCAAACAATTAACACCATTTGTGTTCATGGGATATTCAATACATTTATTTCCTACATAAAAGGTATATTTATTCAATAAGTGAAATAAACATGCTTTTAAAGTAGAAATAACTTATGTAGCATTGTGATAGATAAAATTCTCATTAGTGCAATGTTCTATGTTCTTGATATTTTTTTAGAATATTTAATTCTTGCAGAAAGGCTTTGGACAGAGTGTACTGATTTGTAAGTAAACATAAAATTGAGATGACGAAATGTCAATGGTGATGTAAGATCATTGTTTTTTTATATTAACATTAATAAAATAGTTAAAATCATTACATTCCACTAGACTTCGAATTTTAAAGAAGTGTTAAAATATATTGTAAATTAATTAGGTTTTTATTTTGTTTGATTACGTAAACTTAGTTATCAGTAACAACTTATATTCCAGCATAATGTTCCTGTAATCGTTATTTAATAATATTTGATTTCTGGTAAATCGGTTTTATGAATCTAAATTAACTTTACTTTTATGTTTTACTTTTATATTTACCATAAGAAAATAATTCTTACTAGCGATGATGTCATAGTTCCACGAAGTGGCATCAGAGGGCATGTTGTAAGTCCATGTTCGGCAATTCTTTTTGATAAATTTTCTTACGTGGAGGCAGTACTAATGGATCAAAATATTCTCCTTTTCATCTTGTATTTTCATCTTGGACAAAGTAAATATGTTACTAGGTAACATCACATACAGCTGATCCATGCCAAATAACGACTAATAGAGTTATGTTAACATTTTATGATGGTAGGTGATTCAGATCTGTTAGAGGAATCCAATTATTAAATTTATCAGGGTATACTTTACATTTTACAAAATATTGCTTGTTTTTATCCCTTTCTCATTCACGTAATATTTCTTCTCCAGTGTAGATATCGTTGAGGGACTTGATAATGCACTGTAGTTCTGATTCTTAAAAGTTCCCATTTAATTTTTATTTGATATAGTTTTGCAGTTTATACACTGAAGGATTTCTTTCTTTTCTCTTGTGAATCATAAATATTTCGTCTGTCAATCCAGGTATATAGCCTTTCTTAACCTGACACTCCATCTTACTAATATGCACTTGATTGCCCACTTTGGATTGAAATTTTACTTTGGTGGATGTTTTGTAAACTGTCTTCCTTAAAGCACATTCACAGATACACATCATAAAATCATTTTAGCGTCGACAATTATTCCGTTAAGCTGTTTACGTGTTGCTTTAAGTAATGCATGGAGTAACTCTTGGTATTGTTTAACTCTAAGTGTCATAATGAATAAATGAAAAGAATGTGTACATATAGTTTACAAAAACGGTTTATTTAGATATAACTTCTACTTCTTTTAAACTACAATGATAATAATTGTTAGTATAAAATTGACAGGGTGGAGTAGATTTTGAAAGTTGATTAACCCTAGGATAACCAAATAATTCCAGATTATAGCAAGGAATTTTCAGCAGTCTCCTCAATATCTCTGCTTTCTGCGTACCGTTTGTACAAATGGTGGTAGAGTTCTCTTTCAGCATTCTAGCCACACTCCATAGGTAGGGATAGTCGATTTTTCTCTTTTTCCAGGGAATGTGATGAATGTAGTGTATCAGCTATTCACACTGACGACGATTTTATTTGAAAGAAATTCACTAAAAAAATGGTTGATTGAACAAACAAAACACATCTATGTACCCAGTGACTAAACATTTAAATGCTAGTTATTTAATCAAATCTGGCCTGTCCTTCAGATAAAATTCTTCTAGTTTTATCACACTCACATTCATGATAATAAATAAGTATATATTCAGTGAAACATTAGTTTTATCTTACTTTGATATGTACACTATAACTTTATCTTCAGGAAAAAAGTCCCGTCCTGAGGCACAGCTGCTCTGGCCTTTGCTGTTTCAAATCGACTAGTAAGTAAACAAATTGTTACCTTGTTGCATCCTGATAAGCTTCTTTAAAATATTTGACTCGTGTCAGAAACAATTGTCTCTTTAAAACAATCACTTGAGATTTGGGGTTAAAATTCAACACAAACCCACACGATATTTTCAGAAATAGGAGAGATAACTTCACGATGATAGGGCAAAAACTTTGTTTACAAATTGTGTTTACCACTTCATGTTGGACCTGACACTAAACAAGTAAAAGGGTGTTATAGGTGGTTATCGATTTCGAACTTTAATGAGAAACAAATAAAACAGACAAATCTCCTGCACATGCTCTCTATTCAGTCCATAGATCATGGGGAGAAGTTACTTCCATTTGATGAAAAGAATTAATACACATATGGCAGAGTATTAAAGTCTGGAAGGATGTGTCGTTTGGATGATAATTCTTGTTTTATTCCTTGTTGAAAATGGTCTGGGTCTTTAAATCTTTACATATTCTCTATGGATAGGCTGTTGAAAAGGATTAAATATATCTATTATGCTGCTCTTATTGATGAGAAAATTAATTTTTCACTCTTGATAAAATTGAGGGTAAACTCTCTAAAGTTAAAGCAAAATTTCCCATCGTTACGTAGGTAACCATGGCTTTTGGGACCACCATTGACCTAAAATGTGATGCAATGATCATCAAGCTCGTCTGTAAATTCACCAAGAACATTTAGAGATGGATTGTTAGATCTGCCTGAAATTTAACCATTACTATCTGTGTCAAAATATAAAACAGAAGCACCGAATATCTCATGGTTCAATTTCAGACGAGCATGAGCAGAGATTGAAAGCCACAAGACAGATGTTGGTTTGATCTTTCTGAGACAGATACTCGTGTTTGTACCTCCAATGAATAGCAGTAACTTCACCTGTAACAAATGTAACATCTTTAATTATCTTAGTATTATCATTCATTAAAGAGTAATATTATTTAAAAGATGCTACATAGGTTAGTTGGGATTTGTCTTCAAACATACCCTATCGTCACCTAAAAGAGTAAAGACAAAGTTCTTCCTGGATTAAAGGCTATGTTTCCGAGGGTCAGTTGCACTCTTTCTCTTTCACCGTACTGGACAACATAATCCTGTTTTACCTCTGATATTATGCAGTCAGAGGGTCATCCTGAACTTTCATGCTTTATTTTTAGAAAAGTATCAATATAATCTCTAAAGAGATGCCTGGATTTATTAGGATAGTGTTATATCTCATATATATCTTCATTACTTGATAGCCACAGTCGACTGCCGTTTTTACTTCCTTGGTGACCCAAGTACCAATGAAAGCTTTCTCTTCATCAGATTGGTGACATGGTAGTGGTGATTTTAATTCCACACATAAGGGAAAAGTTAATTCATTACTACTTCTTAAAGAAAAAAATAGGATGGTAGAATTATTTCAGGGGTAGTATTTTACATCTTGTGAATCCAAAATAGTCTTCTAAATCTGTGAAATTTGTAGTTATGATGGTAGGATCTCCTCTGCTGTTTGTGATTTATATTAATGATATTGACTCTGGATTGACTAATAAAATATTTAAGTTTGCAGATGACATTAAGATTTTTGGGGTGGCTAACTGTTTCACAGATGCTGCAGACTTACAAGGAGATTTAGATCATTTGATGTATCGGGCAAATATGTGGCAGATGATGTTTAACTATCCCAAATGTAAGGTGATGCATGTAGGTTTTCACAATTCTAATTATTGTTACAATTTAAGTGGGAATACATTAAATACTGTGATTGAAGATAAAAGATTTGGTGTTGTGGTTGAAAAATCACTTAAGTCATCTAAACAGTGTATTGTAGCTAGTAACAGGGCTAATAAGATTTTGGGTAGCATCTATAGAAATGTTGAATACAAGACAAGATATATTATTGTTTCACTGTATAGATCACTTGAAAGGCCTCAGTTAGACTGTGTACAGCTTTGGGCTATCTTCCTCAAAAAGGATATTGAATTGATGGAGAAGGTCCATAGAAGGGCCACTTGGATAATACCTGGGATGGTCGGATTTTCCTATGAGGAGAGACAAAAAGTCTCTAAACTTGTTTTCTCTGGAAATGGGAAGGGTTAGAGGGGATTTGATTGGAGTGTTTAAGATTATTAAGGGTATAGATAATATAGATCTACCAAACTTTTCTTTTGTATTTAGCAGTGAAAACAATAGGACAAGGGAACATAAATTGAAATTTGGCAGCGTAGGAGTCGTCTGCAGTTTAGACTGTATTTTTTTTTCAAACAGGGTGATTGGCTTTTGAGATGAGCTGCCTTCAAAGGTGGTGGATGCAGAAAATTTAATAGAATTCAAGAAAAGACTGAATGAATAATGAGTAGTAAGGGGTGGTTATAGTTGGGAGTTGAAAGGGACATCACTGAAGAACTAATAAGCTCCTTTTTGTCCCATTAAAATTTTATGAATTATGAATTTATATTCACGGCATTTTTTCATACATGAATATAGGTATGTAAAGTTCACGTACTTGGTCTTTTCTCCCTTCTTTATATCATACAAAAGTCTTGTTGCATTGATTATCCCTACATCAAAGGCACCCCGTACATCCAAGTGGGAACCATTGTGTGATCCCTAAGAAAATTGATCAAGTCTAAATAATTAGTTTTAATCTTTCTAAAATAATTTTCCCATACAGAAATGACCTTATACCCTAGAGCTTTGAGTTGTTGTCCTTCCAAGGTACGTTTTCTAATAATCCACCCGGGTCTATTAGAACAACGTTTTGTGTATCAGAGTCATAACATATATTACAATCATGGTAGTAGCACACGTAAAACTCATATATGATATTGTTCTCCTTACACTATTGACCTTGGTAGAATAAATTTGCTTCTGTATACAACCATGCATACAGAAGCTATGGTTGTGTACCTGAAAGGATCTATATTGCAGGTTGTGAAAAATTCTTCCCTGAACAGTTGGCAGCACCATCAGAACATATTGACGTCTGAAAGACAATACTTGAAGAGGGAAAATAATAAGAAATATAATTGTATATTTCAACAAATTTTAATAGGAAACAAAATAGAATAAATATAGTGTATAACGTTCATTATATTTCCAACAGGTTAACAATGTATAATGACAGCTATATGTCCTTACCTATACATTTCATCTTGAAATTAAAGACGTATCCTTCGCCTCGTTGCTGCTCGCTTATGGGCGCTGACAAAATGTCGAGAGAGTATAAGTTGATATCCATTATGGGTACTTGATTTCTCTGGCTTGATCTTATGTTAAACAGATGTGGAAAATATTCTTTCTACATTTCTTGAAAACCCAAAGTTTTGGGAATTGTGATAAAGCAATACAGATGAAATTATGACTCACTGATCCTAATGTTCAGAGTTTTGATGGTCACAATCGTAATCTTTCCGTCATCTACAATAATGTTCGGTTTTATCCCTGGATGGAGTAGATAATTTAAAATAAATGACCATCAAATACTTTCGTGTAATGTACTGTGACTGTATAATTCTTATGTTCCCTGGAAAATAAGAATTTATAAAACTCATTACATGAGTTACAATCTTTAAAAACGGTTTCCTTACAGTTAAAATAATAGACCACACAATAGTTCACCTCGTGAGTTCATGTTGGTTGGTTGAAAGTGTAAAAATTAACAGTAAGAATTTTTTAAAATACATTAAGGGTAAACAAAATGTTAGGATGGGGTAGGACCCTTAAGGGATCACAGAGGAAGGCTCGTATCTGATGATTATGAGATGGCCAAGTTATTAAATTTTGCTTTTTGTTCGGTTTTTACTAACGAAGATTTAAGAAATATCCCCTATCTTGAACAGTTTATAGATGGAAACATATTATAGATGGAGATTGAACAAGATGACTGTATTAATTCTGAGCTGGTTAAGAAAAAAATGAGAAGTTTAAAGAACGATAAGGCCCCTGGGTCAGATAATACTTCCCCAATGGTTTTGAAAGAGGTTACAGATTAGATATGTGAGCCACTTGCTACTATTTTTTGTCAGTCCTTGAATAATGGGCAGGTACCAGAAGATTGGAAGTTAGCTAATGTAACTCCTCTTTTCAAAGGAGGTGATAAAAATTGTTTCAGTAATTGTAGGTCCATTAGTCTTACATCAGTAGTGGGAAAAATATTGGAAAGCATGTTGAAAGTTGCTTTACAAAGTAATTTAACAAAGCTTAGAGTTTTATTGGATAGTCAACATGGTTACACTAAGGGAAAATCTTACCTTACAAATCTTTTGAGATTCTTTGAAAAGGTTACTGCTTATGTAGATACGAGTAAGAGTGTAGATTTGGTGTATCTGGATTTTCAGAAAGCATTTGATTTAACTAGGTGTCACATTAAAGGCTTGAAAAAAATATATTTATAGGTGTGGGGGATAAGTTAGCAGATTATATAGAATAGTAGCTGGAAAAAAGGAAACAGAGGGTTGTTACAAATGGAGTTTAGTCAAACTGGATTAATGTCACATGTGGGGTACCTCAGTGCTCAGTCTTAGGACCTTTGCTCTTTTTGATTTACATCAATGATATAGATGAAGGAATCGTTAATAAGTCACTTAAATTTGCAAATGATATTAAGGTCTTGGGTATTGCTAGCTGTGAATAGGATGCTGCTGATTTACAAAAGAACTTACATCATTTAGTGAGTTGGACAAATAAATGGTCAATGGGTTCTAAGTATAATAAATTCAAGATAATGCATGTGGGTTATCATAATTTGAATTATAAGTATAATTTAGATGGGAATAGCCTTAGCAGTGTCATGAATTAAAGGGATCTTGGTGTAATAATTGATCAGTCTCTAAAGCCATCCAAGCAGTGTGCTATTACTACTGATAGGACAAATAGAATTTTAGGTTGTATTTACAGTAATATTGAATACAAGTCAAAAATGTTATAATTTCATTGTATAGATCACTGGTTAGACCACATTTGGAATATCGTTTTCAGTACTCGGCTTCTTACCTTACCAAAGACATTGAATTGTTAGAAAGAGTTCAGAGAAAGGTGACTAGAATGGTGCCTGTGATAGAAAAGCTGTCATATGAGGAAAGGTTGAAATCTCTCAAATTGTTTTATCTTGAAAGATACAGAGTTAGGAGGGATCTGACTGAGGTGTTTAAGGTTGTAAAGTGAATTGATAGTGTTGATGCATCATCTTTTTTTAATACTTGCCAGTGAGAATAGTAGGACTAGGGGACACAAATATAAATTTTGGAAGGTAGGAGTCATCTTCAGCTAAGATAGTTTTATTTTTCTAACAGAGTGATTGGCCTTTGGAATGGGTTACCTTCGGATGTTGTAGAGGCAGTAAATTTAAGTGAGTTCAAGAGGAAGCTTGATAAGTACATAAATGATAAGTGCTGATGTTAAGATTTTTTGAAATTTATTTATTACTAGTTTTAGTTTAGTTTAGAGGATGGAACAGCCGAGATGGACCAATAGGTCCCATGTTGTCCCAAAACGTTATGTTAATGTTTCGATTAAGAGTATCCATAATATTCGTAAGAGGCTTCCCATTTGATTTTGGACTAAACAATATATTGGAAGTTGTTGAACTAGCGTTATACTTTTTGACATGCTTATTCACTGATTTTGTAAAACAAAGTGGTCTATTTTTCATATGGAGATGTTTAACATCATGGGATATCTGTAAAAGAGGGAAAAGATTAACAATTATATGCGAATATTTAGGTTTTTCTAAGTGTAGTAATAATAAATTGAAAACTTACCCCACATTACATGTAGTTAGTCCCTTGTTAAATAAACATTTGACTCCTTGGGAAGTATTAATAATTAATATAAATTTGTAAAAAAGAACTGCAGAGTATGAAATCAACTTACAACTGCTACAGTATTCAGACCTTCAATTTCTAACTTTTCAGTCTCTTCGACAGTTAGAGGCTACAGATGGAAGAACATTCTCCCTAATTGCAAACAATTTCTTTTAACTCGTCCGACTTTTCGCAGCTAATGGATAGTGGGGCCATATTCTACATAAACATACATTTAAGTTTTGTTTAAACATTTTCTTTTCGTTATTTGTATTATTAATCTAGAGTAGATCACATATAATATCAAAAGTAATTCTGTAGCACTACATGTTTCACTTAATTCCAGTTTAAGTCTGTTTATGAAATATATTCATTCAAAAACATAGAATATATAGAATAATACTTAAACAGATGAGTTCTTTATACTTATCGTTAGTAGAAGTGCTAAATGCATGAGTGTTGAAAACAAAGTGATTGTGATGTGATTTGACTCCATTTTATATACAATCGAGTGAGCCTGATTTGACTGTTTGTTGTATATCAATCTTTATCCTAATAGTATATTGCTAACTAATACTTGGTCAACACAGGCTGGCCCTATCTGACGAACTGCTGGATGTCAGGCACAGTTTAATTTTGCTGAATAGTGAGCATAAAATGTTTTTGTTGTAAAGTACGGTTGATACTGATGATCACAGCAAAATAGAAATACAAGAATTGTACACTAACGTTTTCGTTTATAAACTTTGTTAAGTTTTTTACATACTGAACTGAACAAATAATAATATAAGCATAATGTAGAAATGTAAAAAAATTGTTTGAAAGCTAAGTTAAATAAGACAATAAATAAACAATGCAGTATTTTATAAACTAAATGGATGAAAAGTAACTTTTATATTATAGATATTGAAGACTGACACAGATATACTTGTGAAATAACGAAAGGTATATCTAAACACTATATGATGACCTCATCATCCTATGGACATTGTCTTTAGTAACACAATCCGCCTGTAGTACCAACACCATCCACCCTTAGCAACACATCCTCTGGTTAGTCACAATGCAACTATAATGTCAGTCACTCCTTCCCGTAGCAACGCGCCCTTTGGTGAGTAACACTCAAGCTGTGATGTCACCCCATTCCTATTTCGCCTGAGGCAGCCCATCACCATGTATGTCTGAAGTGCATGGATAACTATTCTGGCTCGTGTCTGTTATTGTGCCCCAACTATTTCAGTCTACCCAACTGTCTGATGTGTATCAACTGTTAGACCTGCCATAGAATGGCATCCCATCCAAATGGAATGTGTCACTATTCTCTTCTTCTTGTGCAAATTATGCCAGAGCTCAGCAGCGGGTCCCATGTGCCATCTTGGCATGGGAGGTATTTAACTTTTTGATAATGTTAAGAGAAGTCTTTACTTCTGCGAAAAGAAGCTATTTTTTAAGTAAATGTATCTAATATCTAAGTTCCCTGTTTATTTGTAACACTTATCTGTACTACTCTCACAATTCAATGATATTTTTTGATCGCCTTTCGATATGTTCGTCTTTCATATAACTCCATACAGCCTCAAACATGTTTATATTGAGAATTTGACATGTCAAACTATTGTTGAGTGCATTCCACCGGCCCCTTTGTTTTTATCAAGACATCGAATCACTACATTTGCTGTAAACTTGGGATCATTGTCTTCTTGGAAGATAAATCTCCACCTGATGAGCCGTATTCCTTAGGGAATGTCATTATAGGTAAAAATATGCCTGCATTTATCAGCAGTGAGAGTGTCATCAGTTTTTCAAAGATCACTAACACTATTGGCTGAAATACAGGCCCAAACTTGTTCTGGACCCCCACCATGGTTCACTGTAGACATTTTACAATGACTGTGATTTCGAGCAACTGCACTTATATTGAAACCACTTCGAGCTAATTTGTACCTTATTATTATTTTCATGATGATATTCCCACCTGTATTTATCGCAAGACTGTTGGAAATATCTATATTCCACATCAATTATCCCGTAAGGATCAAACTTGGAGGTATTTTTAACATTGCCTTTGGACGGTTTTGGTTTTCTATCTCGACCACTTCCATTATTAGCAGTGCCAGTTGCATGTAGTCTCTTCAAGATCTTGCTTACAGCTTCTACTGAAACGTGAAATATTATCACAGTTGTTTGCATGGAGTATCTTTGACCTGTAAAAACTTGTCATATGGTATTTCAGTCCTCAGAGCCATGACTGGATTCTCTCTACTTTAAATTGTTATAGTATGATTACTTACCTTTTATTGGCTTTATAGTGGTGTGACACATTCTGGTTTGTTGGGTGACACAGTCACAGTGTAAGCTATCAATACAAAACTGTATTCTGGCATCGCTCATTTTTACACAATAAACTGGATGGCATTCCCGTATTATTTGCCTTCCATGTCCTTTTTCCTCACCGTTTTTATAATTATCTTCAATTCAGTATATATTTTATTTCATCTTCTCTACTCTGCTTTAATTTTTCTTCATTTAATCCTAACTACGTTTTACTAAATATTAATATTATTGGATAGGTATATTTTTTTACAAATATGCCTCTCTGTTTTCTAATGACAAACAGTTTTATGACATCAAGAGCTTTTCCAAATATAGTTCTTTGACTCTGAAGGATTTAATACTGACAGGTCTTTTTGGAAAAGATTAATAAAACATGAACACCTTACATCATTTTGGATAAATAATTTCCAGAAATAACAAAAATCAATGTTGTTGAAAGGAAAATAGATAAAAAATATATAATATATTTAATGAATATCCATCACATAGCCATGTATAACAAACACTTCTTATAGTTTATATGCCCTCACATAGCCATATATAACAAAAACTTCTTATAGTTTATATGCCATCACACAGCCATGTGTAACAAACACGTCATATGTCATCACATATACATGTATAACATACACTTCTAATACTTTATATGCCATCAAAGTGTTTCGCCACATTCGCGATGATTATTTTGTTAGCAAAATAATGTTCATTGACAAAATTATTTACGATCCATTGTGTCTATCTTTAAGTCTGAAGCATTAACTAAACATTTATTTATTTGTTTATTGTGATTTCATTTACACTTATACATCTAATGAGCTGTACGAATTAAATTGAGGATCATCAATAAAAAAATATTACAAATGAATCCACATACATTTTAAGCTGGCTGATGTAATTAATTCATAATATAATAATATTACATTTGTATATATATTGAAAATACAGTGATTTTTATCAATTCGCTGAAATTCATTAGGAGTTTTACTGTTCATTTCATTCATCCAAATTAACAGTAGCTCATGTGATTTGAAACAAACAATTATACAGTTATCAATGTGTAATTAAAAATATTATTTTGCCTTCTAAGCTAAAGCTTAGTATATTATATCAACTTCTATGGCATTCATCTTACATGACTTTGGTCTAAACCATTTAAATGACTTCGATATTCATTTGGTGTTAAGCATCAGTAATACGACCAGTAGTCAAGGGTAATCACCCTTTACAAGTATACATAAATGTAAATATATCACTCGCAAACGTGAAAATATCCTTACTCTAATGTCACTGATAAAGTTGCTATAACAGTGTATAGTGATTACTTAATATTGAGAACAGAATTACGTTTGAATAATTTCCTTTAGGTAGTTTGGCCCAGAAATTTACCATTTATTTATATTAAAACTACAGTAATTTCAAACATTTTTTCACATTTATTAGAGCTTTTTTATTGTAATTGCATTTGCGTTTTAATGATCTTAACTAATATCAGTCAATACTGGTTTATTTATTAAAAAGAATCGAATTTACAAAAATCATTAATGTACATCTTTTTTCACACACTAGTCATGACTGACAAACGTATGACTCACGTGAAACTGTATTAAGTAACTAAAGCTTACAACAGAGTTGAAATCTTTAGATATAACGCCAACAACTAGATGGTTATTACAATAGAGTTGTTATGGTTAACATTTTGGTTAATGATGTCATTAACCTGTTTTATATTTATTATTTTTACAAAATCTCCTAACAGTTCCATATCGTTTCCTATTATAAATGTAGATACTTTTAAGGTGGTGCTAAGCGTTATATATAATCTATAAGTTTGACATTACTTGATAACAGTCATAAAAGGCGCATCAAATAATAGACCCATTAAATCCTTTTAAATAGTTATTTTGTTCTTTGCAGAGGCTACTGTCGCAAATGTATAACATCTTATTTGGAATCATAAACAGTGCTTAAAACTCGGGTGTATAGCAAGTTGGAAAAGTGCACTTGCAGACAGGGTTTAGAGGTAGCTTTTTTATTATGGTTAAGTTGCCTGATAAAGGTAAGCCTATAGGTAATAAAGATAACTGTAGTTAAAAATAAATGTATTGCGTTAAACAAAGGTTGATCAAAGTCTGCTTTGCATATAATATTGAAGCCTTCTGAAAATTACATTTGAATATATCTGTTTATTTTCCATTCTACTTAATGGTTTTAATAACTCTAGCATATGCAATCTAATTGGAAACTCGTGTAGAAAGATCTCTTGTGCAATGCACGACATCCTTGATTAGGTTTGAAATAAAGTATTTCTTACCGTATGATCAGTAGCATACATAATCACCTAATGAGATACATTTACACCAACTTTATTTTAATACTTTGACCTATCAGCGTTGTTTAACTATACGTTTGGGAAAGTTGCCCAGTAAAGCAGTGTAAGATCCTTCTACTGTTTGTATTAACTTTTGGTTCACTTCTTGTTAATTCTGCTGTTTCAGATTACACATAGTTGAAAGACTTCTTTTGTAAGACTATATCTCACAGATAATTTTCTATCCCGCGCTACAAAACATTCCTGCTTTAATGGTATTCAGATTTTATATACCTTTCCCATGGTACACTTTTAACAGTTTAACAGTTTTTTTCTTAATCGAGTCACTTAATAAATGGCCTGATGGTTGGAGCACTCGACTCGCATTCTACGGGTTGAAGTATCGAAACCCGGCACCAAACATGTTCGCCCTTTCAGCCGTGAGAGCGTTACAATGTGAGGGCCAATCTCACTATTTGTTGGCAAAAGAGTATCCTAAGAGTTGGTGGTGGGTGTTGCCGGCTAGTTGTTTTTCCTAGCATAGCGGCATTGTCACAAACAAAACAAACCTTTAATTAATATTACCTGGCTCCTCATTACTGTCTATACACTTAATATAACCACTAATAAAAACATTCTATTATTTCTGTGTAATGAACTAATTTTGTAATATGTAAATTTATTTTAAGTATTATTAGATCTGTAAATTAATAATCATATAGGTGTGTTTTCTGTCAAATGAATTAGCTGAAATTAATATGAATTAAAAGAAATTAATGAAGAGTAGAAGTCTTTGTTTGTTTCTTGAATTTAAAATTTTAATAACTTAGATGAATAACCAATTGTTAGTCTAGTTGACATCTCATTGATTTAAATGTTTTTTCATCTTCATTTTGAAGTGTAACTTTACTAAACAATTGGGCTGAGTGTGGCCTAGTGGTTAGCGTATCGGAATTCAGGGGCCCATGGTTCGCATCCCGTTGCCATAAAATCCTTGTTCCGCAGATAGAAGCCGTGTATGCGTTATAAAAGTGACAGACAAATCACACTATTTGATTAGAGTAACATATAAGCTAGCAGAGGATGCTGTTGACTAGCTGCCTTCCCTCTAGTCTGTGAATTAAAAATTAGGATGGCTAACACACATAACTTATGCATAGATTAGCGATAATATACAAAATAAAATCTTAAATAGCGCCTCTAGCGGGCTACAAAGAGATATGATATTTTTAAACAACAAAAATAATTTGAAAAACTTGTTTAAAATTGCATAAAAATCGTTTGGACACACCCATTTTTCAATACTTGTAAATATATAAAGGGGATACTGCAAAAGATTTTATTCTTCAAAATATAAAATTATAATTTAAAACATGATAAAAGTTACTACGACATAGTTATTTGTTTTAATGCTGGGATAAGACTTGAGGAAAATTTTCTGAAAAATTTTACAATATAACAATTTTTTTATTCATTAATTTGAAAATGCACTTAAAGACAGAATAATAAATATCTTATTAAAATAAGACATGCACAACTTTAAAATATCATATTAGTTAAAGTTTCAAACTAGAAAAAACGATTCTTTTGAAATGAATTAGAAACTGTTTTCATAATTTTACTGGTTATAAACTGTTCCAAATTGATAAAAAAGCTTTGGTACGAGACCTTAAACTTTAAATAACATCTCGAAAATTGGACTTTCGTCTTATTTTGCTACTTTGGATTTTTTGCTGCTACAGTTAAAATTATTATCAATTTCCACAATAGGTAGCAGGAGTTTTGATAATTGATTGGTTTGTTTTGAATTTCGCGCAGAGCTACACGAGCGCTATCTGCGCTAGCCGTCCCTACTTTAGCAGTGAAAGACTAAAGGGAAGGCAGCTAGTTATCACCACCCACCGCCAACTCTTGGGCTACTCTTTTACCAACGAATAGTGGAATTGACCGTCACATTATAACATACCCACGGCTGATAGGGCGAGCATGTTTGGTGTGACGGGAGTCCATTTTGATAATATTGCAGCTGGAGTGTTGGGGCAGCTTTATCTAGTTTTTTAAGATTTTCATTAGAACCGTCAGAACCAATTTATCTATAGAAGAATACAAGGCGTTGAAACATTTAGGTTGGTTAAAAGTATTGTCATTGTTGAAACTGATAAAACGAATGGGATTGTTATTCTTAATAAGATAGCTTGTTATTTAGTCAGATAACATTAAATCTAAAGTGTTGGAATCGAATTTGACCAATAAAAGAGGAAGTAATTTAGAGATATATTTGTTAAAGACCAAGTTTTAAAAAAATTCCATACCCTAACGCTTAAGATTTGATGATTAGGTTTTCTGAGTTAGTTTTGATACCGAATGCCTGTACAGAAACATTGTATTGATAAAAGTAATTCAGTTATTTACTCATTTTGCGCTTAAATAGTCTGTTTATTCCGAAGGATTAACTAAATCTGTATTCATCATGTTTTTCTCATACAATTTTATTATATTTTGAATGGTTAAATCTTTACTCAGATTAATCGTGTAGCTATTAGGTAAAAACTTACGTTTATAGTGCAGCCAGTATTTCTCTTTATTACCATGAATAGAATTGGTTGAAACAATGTTATTAGCAATATAAACTTTGATGTATCGTGGATAAGTAAATGATTATTTTCTTATCTTTTATTAAAAACTCCCGTGTTCAGTCTTTTTTTTGTAATATTCAAATAGTCTGAAGTTTACAGTTTAGGAACATTAGTGTTATTTGCTACATTTTATGGATTTAAATATTGAAACTCTAGGTTATTATGTTTAAATATTTGCTCATCGCTAACAGCAAGGGTACCTAAGTGATGAAGCAATGTACTCTGATATTTACAGTATGTAAGTACAGTATGTTTAATTAACTATACTCATTACCTGGTTGATTTTTAGTTATAGTTTCTGTAGGTAGATTGCTTTGCACAGAAGTTAATTTATCTTAACACCAGCTACACGAGGCGACCCGGAATCTTGATGTGGATCCGAAAAAATTAGTAATTTCGGAAAGGTTTGAATTGTTTCGATTAGACAAAAAGAAGACGTTTTGCACTATTTTCGAGGTCTAGATCGTTGGACCAGACCAGAGACCATGAGAACCAACGTGGAGAAGTTAACTGGTAAATATAAAGAAAAACGATGTAGCAATGAAACATGTTTGAAATGTTCTAGTTGTGATTATGAACGTGCTGGTTTCAGTGTTAAACCGTGGGTCCAGGTCGGATGAAGGAAGAACTTATTCGAAGATATCCTAATAGATTTGACATACCAGATAAATAGGAAATTCTTCAATTAATTGCTGCATTGGCAGCGAAACATAAAAAGGAGGATTAGAATCATATATAAGAAGTCATTAGTTTCAATATCTTGTGAAACTAACGGCACGGTAAAGCCCAAAATGCAATGTTGAAGTTGAAGGAGATGCAAGATGCATTACAAGATGGTTTCACTAGCGATTCTCAAAAAAAAAAAAATACCATTCTGCAATGGACCGATTGTTCGGTATTTATGTGCACGTGCAAAGGAACGTCTAACGGGAAGCGCAGAAATCTTGCAAAACCTTTTCAAGCACTACAAAAGGGAATATGGTGGTATGCTCATTATAGAATTAAAACTGGGATTGACTATCCATTAGTGACCTATGGAGCTGTTTCTGCTGTAATAAGGGTAAGTGATTGAAACTGTTGTCTCAAGCTGATATAACAAGGATTTATTTTTTATGTATAAATGCAAAACCTTAAACCAACAAGGCGTTTAAGTAATATTTTTTGGAATAATATATTTATATATATTCGTGATTTCTTGAACTTACTTTATATGCATAAAACAGAATTGTCTGTCTGTTTGATGATCAATGATACAAGTTGTTACTATGAAGAACTGACTAAAACAATTAATATGAAATTTGGTAGAGAAACTCCAAAGGTGAAGATTAAAGTCATATACTAGATCTGTTTCGCGAATGACTCACACTCACACTACCCGCCATTCCTGTAAAGCAAACCAACTAAATGCTGTGGGAAGTGCTATCTAAATATATGTATTATGAAAATGCATAAAGATAATTCTTCTTTCTCATAGACAGAATATATTATCGTAACATGTGTTTCAAAATGACCTTTCTTAGTTTACTAATGAATCATAAAATTGAAACGACAAAATCTAATTATAGATTAGTTTAACTAACATAAAACGAATTCATTTTTAATTTAATATGATACTAACTCCAAAATATTACATACTTATTGTAAATGTTTGTCTTTTTGATAACATTTCAGCTTTATTTAAACGTTGAAGATGGCCTAACTCTTCAATGTTATGGTTATTATACATCCAATAAAAGACATTTTATTTAGGTCCGTATCATTAAATATGGACACAAGATGTCTTTTAGATATATCTATAGCAGATGACTAGTCTGACATATATATGATTCATGAAAAACAATTTGTGTGTCTGTAGCATGGGATTATCATCAACATATTTGTTTAATACTGGGCCATTCTAATTTTAACAAATAAAGTGTGCTTGTATACTTGATCATATTATATAAAATTGAAATTAGTGATTATTCACAAACACATGTTATTTGTATGATATCAGTAAGGTTTACTTTTATAATTAAAAGGTCTCATTATTCAAATGTGTTATTTATATATATATATTTAGAAAGAGACATAAAATAAATATATACATATACACTGACAGTGTTGACTTATCCTATTCAGCATTGGAATATAGACTTACAAACTAGCAGCCTTTTTAACTTTATTTTAAATAGCCTAATTGTTAATGAATGTTTCGTTAAGGCCTCCTTTGTTCAAGAGATATCTCAGTTTTCTAATGCAGAGCACTATATAATGGCAAGTTTTAACATCGCATCTCTTCTCACGAGTATACCTAATCGATGAAACTATATAAATCTGCCTTGGCTTATTGTTTCTTAAAAGCACTGGCTTACTAACCGGCTTAAGCCACCATGATTTAAAGATATTGCTTGAACTTGACCTCGTGAACAATATTTTGTCTTGAACGGTCAGCTTTATCGCCAGACAGATAGAGGCTCAATTTTCGCCAACATATTTCTTTGTCATCATGAACAGTTATGGTTAGTAAAACGTCCCGCGGAATCCAATGTACCCTATAGAAATGGGATGGTACGTTGATGACAAATATTTACTTTCTTTTTGTAATATTGAACATGTACACATAATATTAAATCACATTAAGTCCCATCACTTTATCATTAAATTCACAACCGACGTTGAAGATAAAGGCATGTTATCCTTTCTAGATGTCCAACTCAACCGCTTAAATAACCAGTTCACCAGATTCATTTACCTCACGAAAACCTTTATTGGTCTCTATAGCCAATTTGAAAGCCTTTTACCGATTTTTTTTAAACGCAAAATAGTAGTAAATCTCTTGAACAGAGCTTATAATATCCGCTCGACTTACTTTACCCTTCACTCAGAAATAACGTTTCTAAAAGACATTTTGAATAAGAAATGTTTCCATAAACACTTCCCACTGGATCGTAGAAAGTACAGAAAATCGGTTTCTAACAACAAAATTGCTTCTACAAATAAACCGTACAGTTTCCAAATTTCGATTGATTCTATTTCTTCCCCTTTCTTTAAGAGTACACTCAAGTTAGAAACTAATTAAGAAGTTTACCCCCAAATTAAGTTACACATTGTTTACAAATCTACTTTCACAATTTGTAATAAGATGAATCACAAAGATACACTACAACACATTGGGTGTCTACGGGGATCAGACGAGACCCGAATTTTTTCACTGTGGTATGTTTGTTTGTTTTGAATTTCGCGCAAAACTACACGAGGGCTATCTGCGCTAGCCGTCCTAATTTAGCAGTGAAAGACTAGAGGAAAGGCAGCTAGTCATCACCACCCACCGCCAACTCTTGGGCTACTCTTTTACCAACGAAAAGTGGGATTGATCGTCACATTATAACATACCCACGGCTGAAAGGGCGAGAATGCTTCGTGGAACGGGGATTCGAACCCGCGACCTTCAGATTACGAGTCAAGCGCCCTAATCACCTGGCCATGCCGGGCCCAATGTGGTATGAACGATGGGTTAGAGAGAGAGCAATACTTGTATTTCACGTATACGAGGTTGAACTATAACCACTCTAATGCATAGATATCTTGAACATTTGCAAACATAACTTGCTGTTAACAGCATTTAGGATTTCATTCATTTTTAGCTCCCTATCTAAATATAAAAATGGATATATGAAAATTTTAAAAACATTTGAAAAATGAAAGGAAAAATATTCCTTAACCATGTTCACAAACATGCCTTAAAGGCCTTCTATATCTCGTTCTCTGAATCTATTTTCAAATATAATAGAAAACACGTTTTAAAGACACTTCGGGAATTATAAAAAACAAAACTTTTCCATCCTCTTAATCACGTTAGTGCCACAGCGATATGCTTGAGAGATTATAACGGAAATAGCCAATTTTGTAATTTCGCTTGAACTCAAACTAACTTAATTACTTTAGATATCTTTTTAATATTTGAATGCCATAGAGAAATAATAATAATATGGAAAAGTACCTTATCAAAACATATGCAATTTACGGTCCATGTATTTTATATGTCATTTTAATTTCTCTCCTCGACTACATCACAGTTTTGTTCGCATAAACGTGAAAGTTAATCATATCTAAATATATGGAGCTTGTATAACATTATACATATTTTAATTGCTTCTAAATACAAAAAGTGTGATTAAGAAAAACCTTAAATATGTAAGTTTAGGCTGGGAATGAAAATATCTTTAGATAATGTACGCGAGCGCAGTATTAATTTCTGAGAAAAAAATGACATTCTGATTAATAATAGCTTCAGCATATAGAACAAAGCTTATATCTAACATTTTAACTTCGGAGCCTGGGAAATTAAGAATATCCCTAATTCATGGCATTTGAAAATATGATCAGTAGCTATATAATTAATTGACCATCTAAATTTAATCCATTACTGTTGATAAATTGAAAAACCCGACTTATGCCAAAAAGCAGGACTGCAAAAGTGCTTATATTCAGGCAGCAAAACGCTACGCCTAAACAAAATAATGGATTTTGTGTATACACAAACACACACACACACATATATATATAATCTTTATTATTACTGTTTGCTATTTTAAGGTACATCAACTTCTGATAACTAATACGCCCCCCAGTAGCGCAGTGGTATGTCTGCGGACTTACAACGCTAGAAACCGGTTTCGATACCCGTAGTGAGCAGAGCACAAATAGTCCTTTGTGTAGCTTTGTGCTTAACTTCAAACGAACATCTGATGACTAACCCCATGCTTGAAATTTCAATTCACCTTCTTCGTGACAAAAGGTGGAAGTAATAAGTAAACAAAAAAGTAATAAAATTAAGTAATAAAAAACACGTTAAAGAATAATAATCTCTCTTTCACTTCATATAAGTCATAGTGTTTTGCCAACGTAGGTGGCAGTATAGTCATCACAAGAAGAACAGGTTAACCACTCTGAAATCCATGTACTCTTTATCTACTGATAATTTCACAATTCTAAAATCATGAACTTTAAATTGTGCGCTTGTGGTCAAAGAAAGCCTTTTATCTCAATCGAACATCTAAGTTTAAATAATAACCTCAGCGCATTTCATCTCTCCTTTGTTTGATTTATTCGTTTTTTGAACTGTATTCTTAACCATTTTAAAAGTTGTTTATTTTTTCCCCTAGTATATTTTTCTATAATTGTTTCTTATTATTAAAACGTGTACTTTTCTATATCCGTTTTCAACAATCGAAAATGTTTTCATACAACATATACATTGAGTATACGTGTACACATACTCAAATATATATATATATATATATATATATATTAGTATGTGTGCATGTATACTCAATCTATATGTTGTATGAAAACATTTTCGATTTTTGTTGAAGATGGAACGTGTAAATTCCAAGACGTCCTAAGATTAAATATGTTGGTTTGTTTTACCGTGGTGATCCTGTTTTTAATTAGACTTTGTTTTCTGCCAAACGAATATATTGTAAATGATAAAAAAGTATTAAGGTGTTACATATTCTGACTAAAAACCAAAGAACTTTCACCTAATGTTTTGAATTGTTTTAAAACATTTGGATGAGCACGTTTGATCCTATGCACCGATTCAACAATTTATATAATTCATCTTTCTTAAATACAAATACAAATTTATGTTTTCAGAGAAAGCTCATTTCACTAAAAATCTTATATTTTGAGAATATCCAAGAGATTTTATTGATTAACGTCATTATTGCTGCACTTGTTCTAAATGGAACAGAAAGCCTTTCCTGCTTTTACGTGTGAAGATAACGTTTTCCAAAATTCCGCGAAATATTGCTTATGTTCTTTAAAATATGGGGATCTTATAGATATTTCTTGTACTTTCAGTATAGTTTAAATACATTCGCTTTCATAAAGTAATGATTTTTGTCGTCCAACGCCTTTCTAAATAGGAATCGTAAAGCTTGCTACAAAATATAGCACATCTGCATGCAACTCTCACATTTTTTTTAAAACATAACTCCTTAAAATTCTAAAATAAAAAAAATGATCAGTTAAAAATATGCGTTAATCTTCGTAGCTTTAAAAGAATTATATCAAAATTTTCTTTTTAAAAATCCATTGTGTTTTCCATTTTACCATTTTTACATTCATTTTTAACATTAAAAGTAAAAAGGAATGCATTTACGTACGAAAACATTTAATTAACCTGTTTTTACACAACATTCATCTCAGTTTTGAGGAAGTTGGTATATATATACAAACACGTTGTTATTTGGTGAATTGCTTTGAGAAACCAAATTTCACATTTTCCAGATAATAATGTCTAACTTTAGCCGTGGTTTCATTAGGAACATGTTTTTTAATTTGCCTTACCGTTTGCAGAAAAAAAAAGAGATATTTATTAATTCATTTGGACAAGTCTAATAATATGATGTAATTGGTGAGAAATTTTCTCTCAGTGTTTTTATTTTATTTTTTATAGGATGCAGTTTTTGTTTTTCAAACTTAATTTACTTGTTTTCTATGCGAAGTAGTTGTATCTAAGTCTTTACAACAACAAGCTCAAAATATAATGTTTTTGTACTAATATATGTTTTACGCATTGTGACATTTCTTTACTGCGTGTAGTACGATAAATTTTATACACGTCTTTAGTTCCGGTATTAAATGGCACATTGTGTACTGTTGTTGGTTCAGCGGAAATATACACATTGTGCTATATGCGCGCGGTTACAGAGGGAACCTAACCCAGGATTTTCGAATTATAAGTCCATATACTTTCACCTGACTCATCACGAGACGTACATGGGTGAATAAAACAGGAAAGCAATACACTTACAGTTGACTTTAAAATATTGAGAAAAAAATCAACAACAATAACAACAAAAATAGATGAAGGTTTTGAGTCACTTGTTGGATAAAGTAGTTTATGTTGTTCAGGACGTGTTTCAACTGTAAATACATTAAACTACTACTGACAAAGATTTTCATCATAAGAGAAAATACCCCTATAATATTTAGAGTCTATGAGAAATAGATATGAATTTTAATGCCCCACCTTTGACAGCTAAGTAGCTGACATAGTTCAAAAAATGGTCTTCTATATCAAAGGAGAAGAAAAATAAAATTTACATACAATAGTGTAAAATTATTTTTTTCCGTCCCAGTAAAGCTTAAAAAAATTCAACTCTGATCAAGTCACATAAGTGAAATCACTGTGATTAATAGGTTTTCAATACTCTATCTCTAGAAAAGAGCTTTTGTCTGTTAAGAACGTGTTGCGTAAGCTATTGTGAGTTTGAAATAAAATAGCCAATAGTCGTTCAGCTTTCTCCAGATCTTCTCTAGAGTGACATAGGCAAGCATGCCGAGTTGCATTTCTCGTAGACAAATGTTAAAGTCGCATTAATGTTGCTTTAGTATCAAGAACTATGATGAAAACACGTTTCTCAAAAATTCGTTATTTTCCGCTAAATTTCAATGAAATAAACCAGCCTTGAGATACTTTCTTTACAATACGCTACACGTGTCAGGATTCTATTTACGTAAAGGTTTTTTGATATTCAGAACTGTAGTTAGCAAATATTTTGATGTTTGTTATTTCTTCTACTTACGAAAGATAATTGTGGGAAAAAAAAATATATACATATAGAAAGATTATCGTATTGGCTTTTAATTATTACCGTATAATTCTGCTAATCAGTCGGAAAATCAAACAAGCAATGATTACACCAAATCAAATATATCGTTCTTATGTTTCTACTGATAAAGATACAACTTCATCGTAAGAAGTTAACATCCACATTAGCTGCAACGATGAAGACATTTTTGACTCTATTAAGATCATGGTATACTTGGATTTCGCTTTCCTTTTTATATGAATCAACTTTATTTATGTTTTACCTGTATTACTCAAGTGTTGGCGGTGGGTGGTGATGACTAGCTGCCTTCCATCTAGTCTGGCACTGCTAAATTAGGGACGACTAGCGCAGATAGCCCTCGTGTAGCTTTGCGCGAAATTAAAAAAACAAGCAAACAAACAAACAAAACTAAGAAAAGCAGCTGCTATACCAGCTTTATTTCAATCGTTTTCTAATGATTTAGAATATTATAAGGCCCTAATTCCTTAGAGACTGATCAGAAGCTGACTGCTTCCTTACACTCACTCAACTTCCTGCTCTGTACATTCAAACTATGTTACCTCATATTTCACTTTACAAGGCATCTCCTCACCTTTTCCTGAATACATTCAACAATTTTGATTGTATTCAGTCGCCAGCATATCGGAAAATAATGAAGAGCTATCACGAAGATGTGGCCCAAAATCTTTAATCAGTAAAGCTTGTTTGATTCGCAACATGTTTTTTTGTTTTCTGTTAACTTGATTTTAGAAAATCCTACAGTTGTGAAGGGATTAACTAAAAACGTCTTTCTTAAACTGTTTCTTTTTGCAATAGAGGAATCACATTTTCCGTTTCAAAGAAAATTTTATGACCAAGTAGATGGTGTAATAATACGGTCTAATTTAGCACCTTGTTTATTTTTACTATGATAATTTATGGTTACAGCATTGTCCAGATGAGTTTAAGCTAATTCTTTTTAAAATGTATGTGATGATACCTTTGTTCTCTTCGAACAAAGATGTCATGTTTCGAAGTTTTTATTATATTTAAATGAGAGATATCAAAATATTAAATTTACTATTGAAATAAAAGATTCTCTATTTTCAACGTTTTTAGGCCTTAAAATTTTGAATAACGAGACAAAGTTATCGGTATCTTGTTATCCCAAACAAACTTTTTCAGACCTATATTTCAACTGCAGAAGTTTTATACCTTCTGTTTTCAAGAAGAATTTGATTTTTATGCTAGTTCATTGAGCTTTTAAAATAACAAGAATGAAACTGGCGTTCTGTCTAGAATTTGGTAAAATCAAGAATTATCAATAAGAACCATTTCCCGAAAAATTTATTAGTAAGATTATGGAGAAATACGTACAAGAAGTAAACACCACCCAAGCATCAGTGTCCGATGTACTGTGGAAAAATGAATAATATCAAAAGGTTTAAAACTTGGATTACCACCTAAAAACGTGAGGTATACAGAATATTTGATGAACTTTGAACAACGTTTACGTTAACTAGAAACAGTTTCTATAAATCATTCGTTTTTTAAAGTTAAGCACAAAGCTACACAATGGGCTATCTGTGCTCTGCCCACCACGGGTATCGAAACCCGGTTTCTGGCGTTTTAAGTCCGCAAACATACCGCTGTGCTACTGGGGGAGCATGAATCATTTAAGGGTATCAGAACACAAATGGCTAGAATAGCTTTGTCATCTTTCTTAAGCGTGGATGATGGATGTTACGGTGCTTCTGTCCGGCTGACTTCTTTTCCGGTTAGTATGTTTAGTTGAAAATTAGGGGCTGCGGCAAATACCTTTGCCATAAATAAAATGCAATGATACAAAAATATATTTTCATAAATATAATGAAAGTAAGATAATGTAATTTACAAAAATGCTTGTTACATGTAAAGAAAAACAACAAAACTTAATAAAAGACTGTAAATATCATTCAAAGGCTGACAGGACTTAATCTGGGACTTAATAGGGGTTCTCTAACGTACATAAAGAAAGATGTCCGATAAACATGATCGAGTCTAATACTGGTAAAAATAATCACTAATTAAAAGGTTTTAATGTGAAATATATATATTAAATGTTATTGTATATTTCTTATGGGTTTTGTGTACATTTAACATCTCATCTTACATCATTAAGTCATAATCAGTAATAAATTTACTATTTTGGATAGTTTTTCTTTATTCAAAATATCATAATATTGCTTATTGTGATAGTTTCAATATTGAATCGTTATTTACAAATATACCGCCAAGATGAAATCCCTTATTTAGTTGTTAATCTTATTTACAATATTGAAAACCAAAACAGACTTTCAAACAAGTGTTTGAAAAGTTACTGAACCCAGTTACAAAACAAACACAAGTTGATGGAATAAACGGAATTGCTATGGGATCAAGACTAGCACCGGTGCTGGCTAATTTGTTTCTATGTTACTATGAAAAAAATTTGATAGGTGATCGTCCGGAAGGTTTCAAACCTGTTTACTATAGAAGATATGTAGAAAGCACATTTTTTACTCTCCAATAAAAAGAACACGAACACAAATTCTTGGATTGCTTCAATAATAAACATAAAAACTTAAGATTTATAGTTGAACACCCATAAGGATATAAATAAGCATTTTTAGCTGCATTAGTTGAAAATAGCAACGAACTTTTAAATATGAAACGTATCAAGAAAATACGTTTACAGGTGTAAACTTCAACTATGGTGGCTTTGTTTCGGATTTATATAAGATTAATTTACTTGGGATCTTGGTTTTGTAAGATAACAAATACTTTTAGTAGTTTATTGAACAAACGTAGTAATATTTAAAGGTTCTTGATAAAAAAAATTAGTTTCGACGTAAATTATCGCCACAGTTATTTAGAATCATGTGAACAAAAAATATATTGTCTCAATTATTAGGATTGCAGTTAAAGACAGGTGTATATTTCTTTACCGTATTTAGGAACACAACATTCCGAATCAATAAACAAATGTGTCGAGTACTTGAAAGAACATACGAATCACTTCAATAATGTTTATATCGAAAAAGATATGCAGGATAAACGGTTTTTAATGTGAAAATTAAATGTTAAATTTACAAAATTCTAAAACTCTATCAATATAAATGACATAGGTGTAATTATAAATATATAGGTTTAAGAATGAAAACCCTAGAATCCAGAATTAGAGAACACTTTAATTTAAAATTTATTGAACATGAATTGTCAATATACCTGTTATCAACGTATTCGTTATTAATGAAAATTAATATGAACTTATTCATCAAAATATTACTCAGTTGGTTTAACGAGCAACTTAAAATGTAACTAAAATATTATGTTTTCTGAGAAAAAAATTAATATTTTCTGCTAGAAAAAAAAACTGTGAAAACAGCTAGCTTGGGCTCGTCACGAGGAACTCTGGTTACATTTTGTTATTGAGATAATAAGAAGCCACGCTTAGGCGTTTGAGTATTCTAAAAATAATTACTTCGCTAGTCCTTCAAATTTACAAATAGGTACTTCAGAAGTTTTTCTACGATATTTGTGTTTTCGAACTAAATCCTTTTTCATGACAAAATATTTCTTTATGATTACTAACATGATCTATAAAAAACATGTTGTTGTAATGCAGCATTCGATGGTAGTACAATATAATGTTTTCTATGACAACAAGGAAAGCCAGAATGTTGTATTCCAAATACGTGTAATGAATAATTATCAATATCATTGAGAGTAATCGTGTATTTTGGAAACCTACACATTTTCTTTTATAATTAATTCTAGATGAGCTTACACATTTTCACGTTATCTTTAAGTAAAAGTCATCTAGTGCCTGAAATGTAAGCTGGTTCTTTTCTATCTTTATTGAAATGCTGGATAACCGTGATAGCTATTTTTTATTGATAAAGATGACTTGCTTTGTACGAGTGCATGATGTATTTTTCATTTCGTTTTTATTTATTTATAAAATCATTGGCTGTTTTATTATAATCATCGATTTATTTCAGCAGATCGCCTAAACACAAGTTTCCTGCACACACAATCTGATCTAATTTACTTTATGAGACCCTGGTGAGGATCTTATAATGCATCAGATAAACTAAAGTATGGTGATCTTATTTCCTACAAGTATGTGATATCCTTTCGTTAGTTACGGAACATTTGAAACTAGTTGTTTTTTGTTGTAATGATCACATTAAGTGGTGATACGGATATAAATCCGGAGGTGACTTCATCTTTCTTTGGTGACGTTACTTTCAGGTCTTTTTTTTTATTTTTTTGCATAAACATGTCAATCCGTGTATTTATGGTTTACTTCCCGTTTTCGAAAATAAAGCAATTCGTAATTTTTGGACATAAGTGCGCTTAAAAAGTGATGATCGAATTCCACTATTGTTTCAGTAAAGAGTTGCCCAAGAGATGCCTATCAAAAAACAACACAGAAAGATATATATTATAGTTAGGTTTTATTATGGGAAGTATTAAAATGTTCAAAAATTACCGTTATTTTCTGTTTGCAAAATAAATAAGCTGTTGTACAAATACAGCTTCTTAGGCAGTAGCACAAACACAAAACTTATACAAAAGATATATCATTTCTAATCTATAGCATTCTTAAATGCACTTCGAAACACGTGTATATATATATTGTAACGAATTTGTTATCATATATTTACTTTAATATCAACGTTTGTTTAGATTAAATTTATATTTAGAAACATACATAGCTAATACTGTTAAATATGTATTGCTAAACTTCCGTCTATTCTCCAAAGTTGTAGAAGATTCTCGAGAGTATGAATCAACAATATATATGTGTGTATGTAAATTCTTGTGTTAGCGCCAGTAATGTTACGTAAAACTGAAATTTCTAGAACGCCTCCACACGGCTAAAAATATAACCAACGCGATGCGCCAAAAAGCGAGTATCTATTATTAGTTCGCTATAGTCAGTGCTCTATAAAACTTCGGAAACTATAACTGTTACCAATTAGAAAACTTCAGATATTTGACCAGGAGCCTTTACAAAGTTCGAACATAACAAATCGTTTAACTTCAGTGGATTCTCATCGGACATTAGTA